>NW_027114700.1:931750-951883 GCF_000696795.3 Halyomorpha halys | reverse complement strand
CTTTTTTATCTAGTTTCTGTGATTTGGATGGTACAATTATTAGTCGTAGTAATGGTACAATTAAAAAGAAATTGTTTATTTTTTACTTTTTTTTTCTAAGTTAATAAAGTCATATTTTGTCATTTAATTTTAAATGGTCAGTTCTATATTTAATATAACATGAATATTTATTTCTACTAATATCTTGTTATGGGGTCTTGGTGATATAAAAAGGGAGAAAAATAATTACAATTGGAAAATCAGGTCACCATTACTGGATTCATAAGTGTTGTAAACTTATATTTTCCGATAAATGCTCTTAATTATCATTTAATTTTTTTCATCCCTTATGTGCTTTTGGAAAAACGTGCATAAATATTATTTTATCCTCTGTGTTGTGTTTTATGATGCAAAGAGAAGTATGATGGAGAGTCATAGTTTTTAAAAATCTGAATATTGTTTTTTCATACAGGTTCTTGACTTTCTTCATTGACAGATTATTTATTCATTATGGACTATTCTATGCTTTTAAACTGCTATCGTCATTATTCTTCCTTAGTTTTCTGTATTAATTCATTTCTTTAATGGCGAAAATCTAATCCTTATCGATAAATATTAAATTATAAAAACAATATTTTGTTCCACCATTAGACTGATAAAAGTGATTTTTTGATTGCTTATAAATAATTTTTAAAAAACTGTTGGAAATTTTTTATTGTGAAATTAAACCTTATTCTTCAATTGGGATTATGAATTCTATATATATTGTTCACTTTTTTTTATTATTATTATTATTATTAAATTATTTAGTCTTAATTTATACTTATAAAATTATATGATATTATTGTAGTTATGTTTACAATATAATGAGTTACGTTAAAACCATTTCTATGATGGAAACGAAGATCAGAAGCATATTCGTATTCTGTGATGGTCTCTTTATATATAAGGATCATTGACGTGTTCAGTCACTGTAAACTTTAATTATGCAATAAACAATAATTGATTAAAGTTTATTGAATGATAATGTTTTTTGTACACGTAATCACCACAAACATTAGCTACTTTCCTTATCGTCTTAAAGCATATTAAACTTTTCATTTTTTTTACTTTTAATCGTGTTAATCATAATTTATATTTATCAAATTATATAACTTATATCCTATGCACTCGTTACAAATCTTGTTCTATTTTTGTAAGAATAGAACAGACTTTTATCTAATACCTCCAACCACAACTTCTCTTTCAAGTTAGAACTACCCTCACTTTCTTTCACTTGACTACTTCAGGACTCACGTTAACCACCCTTCTCCATAGATTCTTCCATGGTGATTTCTTTGGATATCTCGGGTCCCCTTGTTAAAGTGGTCGGTATATACTTCGTTCAATTTCTCGAGTTATGCCTCCGTTTTCTGGTTTTTTATTACAATTGAAACGCCCGTATCCTTTCTACCGTCGCCAGTAATCTCCACCAGTTCTCCTCTACTACGTTACGCAATTCCACTTATCCATCATATGTTTTCGAACTTTTTCAATACCACTTTTCTCCAACTGTCTCCACCTTACCGCACCCGCCGGATCTGATATGGCATCATATTCTGCATCTGGAATTATATTCTTTTCTCCACTCATTATCAAAAACTTTCCTAAATTTAAATTTTTATTTTTTGTTTATTATTTTTAACAATAAAACTTTCTATTCTATTAAGATTATTTTCTCCAAAAATTGGTTTTATGTTTCAATAAAAATATAATTTAAAAAAATTTGTCTTTCTGCTTCCCAAGACTTTTTTCGAAACTACTTGACACAATTTTAAAATTTGTCACAGTCAGGGGCCTTTTCGGGATGACCCTACGAACTCATGGCCAAAAGCCAATTTCGACTAATTTTGCGTACTATTTCTCGATCATTTATGATGATAGAAGAAATATAAAAAGTATTTGAATGAATATCCCCAGGCCCGTAAACATAAAAAAATATTAAGTATTATCTCTTGAACGGGTTGGTCGTTTTTTTTTTTGTTTTTTTTTTTTATATAGTGTTCCGGGACCTGATGCCTTTGTTTCTAATACAACATGTGTGTCATACGATTGCCGTATACAGCCGAAAAACGTATTTCATATAAGGATTATTATCGCCTTGTACTAAAATAGTAATATGATCCAAAACATTTCAAACTTTCTTACCAAAAATAATTTACCATTTGTGTACGAATTGAATTTTCTCCGAAAATTAACGAAATTCATTTTAATTTCGAACTATTCATTTGTGCTTATTTAAAAAATTATAGATTCTATGCTACAGCAATCAGACTAGTGGTGTAGAACAGTACATAAGTCAATCGACAGAAGGGTAGGTAGTTCCACAAGACAAAATCTTTTGTTTGTTTTAAATAAATACAATTTTATTTGATTATTTCAACAATATTTTTCCTCTCTTGTAAAATTATTTTTTGCGATTAATGTGTCTTTCTCATTTCAGCACCTCAATTGATTTTGAAACAATAACTTTTTGTTTCAAATTTGCTTGTTGGTTGTTGCAGTAATCAGATCGATATCGAAATTCATATTTTGTTTAAACAATTTTCTTTTTAAATAATATTCTCACTAATTTTTTTTTGTTAAGATCGTGGAGAATTGTATTAAGTAAAATATGCCTCTTGAAGTACAACACCAGGAATATTCATCTTAATGATTATATAATTAATGCCCACACTGCAGTTGCAGCTGGTAAAGCCGTTTTTTTAATTAGGGGCATTCCGCTAACCTAGGGACAATTAAAAGAATTATTATCGACCCGTGTTGTAGTGAACTAGTTAGTTCACCCTCTTCTCTTCTCTTTTGTCTCAAGTTCCACTATCCCTTGTTCTTTCCTATTCCTAAATTCAAAACAGGCAACTAAAATAAAATATTTTTATATACATTGAGATATATTCTGTATATTTATTTAGTTAAATGTTCTTTATCATTACTTTATTCTGAAAAAAATTTGCACCTAATTTTCTTTCCTTACTATTTAATTACCTAATACTATAATTACCTTGTCAAATTATGCTCGAAAGCATGTCAATTTTATTTTCTCTTGAAATCTAATTCATTTTATTTTAACGTAAACCTAGAGAACATGTAGTTAGGAATTGGACAAGCGTTTGTTTTAAATCGTCTTCTAATTAATAAAAAAGGAATTTAAAAATTTTTTATTGCATCCCTCAATTGAAGACATGAGTAGTTGAAGGTGTCATATTGAACAAAAACATCAAATGTTCGTTAGAAAAAAGAGGTTCCATTTTTTCTTACTTCGAGTAAAACATAATTATAATGTTTATTAATGGATATTTCTAATTAATTTTTGTGAGAAAAAATGATTAAAAACCTCTTTTGAACCCAAGTGCAATAAAAATATCGTATTAACAAGCTTTATTAAAAGAGAACAAAAGAAAAGTTTGAAATTCCAACAATATTCCTTTGGGGTAGGGAAGCGTTCTTCTCTATACAGTTGCGGCCACATATTTGCTCAATTATGGCAAATTTCCTTATACAGAAGCTTAGATGAGTTATTTGGATTGGCTGGTGAACGTTGGCTTTAATTTGTGACCGATTCGCTCAATGGAGGCTTCTGGGCACAAATCAGAGGGCGTTCGGGCAAACATACATACATTTGGTATTATTTGTGCATTTGTGCTCTCCATGTTTAACCAATTAAAGAATTTTTCTAACCTTCGGAAGCAGTTATTAACTCTAGTTTTTTATATTTCTATAAAATATATTTATATATCTAAGATTTTATATTTTGAAATTATATCAGTTGAATATTAATAATTCGTTAAAAATATTGTCAATTAGCTTTAGCGGAATATTTTTTTTAATAATCAAAGCACAAATTACATTAAAAAAATACTATATATTTGGATGATGAAATCAACAGTTAAATGATAAAAATACTTTACAGTAATTTACAGAAATTTAATATATACTGTAATTAAATATTAGTACCATTTCTATATATCATATATCAGTCTGATGTTATTTACCTTTCATTATGTTTTTTATTATCCTACACACCGTCTGGGATACACTAGCGTATGGATAGCCAGTTTCACATTCTCGACGTTACACCTCAATGTTTTCCTGAATCCTCTCAATAAAACTTACAGGGGTGCTTTGATTGATTAGTTCATTGTTGTTGAAATTAACGAGGCAAGAGGTAAATAATTATTTCTGTATTTGATGGACTATTTTCCATTTGTTATAAACTTAGAATGAGTTGAATAGTTTTGAGTAGCGGTCCGGGAGACAGTATGACGGGCATGGTGGACCGGGAAATCCCCTCTCCTGCACTGAACAAAAGATGTGTTGCTTCAGAGTACAACGGCCCCCCTGTACACACAGAGGCTCCCAGTTCTCTCCTCATCAAGACCAAATTATTTTTATCCTGAGGAATATATTCTAGATCCATCCTCTTTTAAACTTAACCTGATCTTGGTTAACTTAATACACTAGTTAGTGGATATTGATAAAATAAATCTGCTTGGTTTATTTGAGAAGTGGTGGTTTTCTTCTGCTTCCGTTCAGCAACTAATCCCCCCCCCCAAAAAAATATGATTATGATTCGGGGTATATTATGGACAAAATATATTTTATATTGTACAAATATAAAAATAAATAAATAATTAGTTAGTGGAAAGAGTAATTAATATTCATTATTTTAATTATATTGACATTAATTTAATAATATTTATTAATTTTGTATCAGAAATAATTTTAATTTAATTTTTAATTTATTGTTATATATTTTTTTAATGAATTTAAAATCTTCAAAGATTTTTTAAATGCAACAGATTTTTGCAAAATAAATGTAAATATATTTGGGGTATAATTAAGACAAAATATAATTTTAAATTATACTTTAACATACATTTAGAAATTAAGTACTTGATGAAAAATTAAAGGTTTTATATATCTTAAAACTATTAATATTAATTATTCTTAACCACAAGAAACCTGAAAAAAATATTACGTTAGAAATATATGTCCAATTTATTGTTATGAATTTTTAAAATGCATTTAGGCTTTTCATAGATTTTTGAAATGTTACAGGTTTTTACAAACGGTCCCTGTTTCTCATATTTATCTACTTAGGTTGTTGGAAGTTCAGTAAAACCAAACACTGTCCGTACTTAATATAAGTACACGAAAGATTCACGTCTCTTGTTTTATTATTTTTAATAATAATTTTTTATTTATTGTACTAGATATAGAAAATACTGACTATATAAAGCATTGTCAAGGTTGTGATTGTACACCAATATTTTGAAGGGAAACCAAATCCTACAATTTTTCAATTAAATTGCATATTACAAGCACTTAAATTATTGCCATAATATTTAATTTAAATTTGTTTGTAATCACCAAAGTATTTTTCATCTCAAAATCATTGATTTATGTTTTATTGTCGTTGGAGTTTTTTTTTTTTTTTTTCATTTCACCATCTAAAGTTTACTATGATATAGTATCGAAATTATATTTATTATTACCAATAAAAATAATGCCCTATGACCTTCCCCAATAGTCCTGTTAGTGTATGAGTTTGTGATGTCAAACTGACAAATAACCAAGTCATTTTTTGTGAACCAATGGAATAAAATGTAAACAAGTCATCTTGTAATTAAGGTTCTATGATGGGAAGATTTGTTTAATATTGTCTGTTTGGTTTTAGTGAAATTATCTCCCTTGTTAAAATGTTCTTAATTCAGAACTATTAATTGATTAATAGTTAGATAATGTAATGTGATTACATTTCGGGGCCATCGTTCCATCTCCAGGTGCACTCACATTGTTGTCTTCCTTTAACTTATTTTAATCACAAAGCACAGAGTGGCAATGGACGTAAATTAGTGAACTCTCCTCACTTTGAATATTTTATTGTAATTTTTAACGAAGGTATGTCAACAATGGTTTAATACTAGATATTAAGCATCGGACTATATCTGGTGTAATTCATTAAATTATTTTGATGCCTAGTATAATAATAACAATTAATTTATTTGTTTATACGGCAACCCCCGTACAAATAGAGTTAGCCTGTGAAATACATATATTAGATAATCAATTGTAGTAATTTTATAAAAATGATGAGTTAATGATCGTTTATATAAACTAATATTAAAAATATACCCAAACTGGGCTATCCACATTCGAGAGAATAAAATAGTAAAACAAAAACGTCACTTCATATTTAATAATGTTAAAAAACCAAAAAGAAAACAAAACAAAAACTATACCTCCTAATGAGACGATAGGTGTCCAGCTCTAAGTAAAAGGTTTTGGATTACATATATAAAAACAGTTTAAGGTCCAATCCTGAGGGTACAGACAGAAATTTATGTCGGTTAATATTGCTTAGTTTCGGCATGTATCGAATTCGGTTCTCATAATACGCGGGGAAATTTGTCAAAAAATGGAAACAATCCTCCAGGGCCGTTCCATCACAAGCTGGACAAAGCTTCTGTTGGTCCAAAGTATATTTGTGTGGACCTATATTTAGAGTAATTGCATATTTACCGGAAAGTCCTAGTTGGGAAATTATTCTCAAGTGAGTTATAGGGCAACTGATTTTGAAGATGAAGACCCTACCGTACCACGGGTTATAGGTAGATTCTCGTAATAACACGAGGTCTTTATCCTTGACAAATTCCCTATATCTATCCAAGATCTCCCCCATTCTAATTTTGGTACTTACCGGATCATTAAGTATTATCGCGTCAAACATTCCGAAGCTCTCTAATATTTTTCTTATCTGCGTTACCCAATTATATTGCAGACTCAAACGGTTGTTACTGTCTAGCTGCAGTAGCTTTAAATGACATTGTTTCATGAAGCGAGTACAGCTCATGTAAAGTATTTTTATTAGCCAGGACAGAGTTTGCTTTAAAACGTGGCTGATATATAGAATTATATTTAAATTTTTTTTTGCGTTTTTTGTTATTTAACATCTTGATATTATATTTATTACAATAAATATTCAAGAAGATATTACAATATCATACTGATTTTCTATTTCTTATTCATACCTCTTTTGTCCCTTTTTTTAATTGTCTCCTGAAATATGTACCCATGGACTACATTGTAAAAATATAGAAATACCTAATTTATGTCCTATCATGTTACTAAAATTTATTTTGGTAGAAGTCATCCATCGCTGGCCATGATAGTTCATCGGAAGGTCTATCATGACCTATTTTTTCCCGGAGTCCCGTTTGCAGTTCCCGTTGTCCTAGTTGTAAGGGATTGAAACCCGCTCGACCGTGCAACAGTTTCCCTTTGTCATCCAGCACGTCACAGTCATAATTCCTAAAATGGAATAACTGCAAATTTTCTTTATTCTGTTTCAATAAACTTGATTGTAAATATCTAAATATTTTTGGGATATGACCAAACATTGCACCAATACTAATTTTTTGCAGTGTCCTATAATTTGCAGTCAACAACTACAAAAATTTAAATGCTTAAATTTTTAATTATTTTGAACTTGAATAGTTTCTTCTCGCTAGGGAGGCTACGAAAATGGAGTCACCGACTTAATGCAACTTTTTTTTTGTGATACTATGTCGAAAAATATTAAACACGTGTCCAAGAGTTCTTGCTAATGCACCCTAGGAGTCGAGAAAAATAAATACTGTGGATAATTTTAGAATATTTTATATTATCATATTCCGTCTTTTTCCTTACCTCCCTTATTAAATAGAGAATTTAACAGAATTAATGTATATCTAAATATATACATATGTATTTAATGCACTTCCTTTGCCAAATGGCATTATAAGGGGTTGGGCTGGGTCCGCTGAAGGCAGGGGTTACAATATGTCTCGCCTAGATTTATTGAATGGCTTTTATATACCAACCGTTTTGTTTTTTTAATCCAGCATAAAAAAGGAATGTTAATATTGTCTAATGAGTCTATGTATATTCAAAATTAAGAAAACCAAAACAGGTTTGAATTAAAGTCGGCCGCAAACTTTTCTTTTAAGAAAAACTAAGTCAGATTCGTCTTCAGTGTCATTTGAAACACTTAAATACAAATATATATAGAAATAAATCAGAAATTAGAAATTTTTAAAATTGAATTTTCTGCTTGTACCCAGTTTCACGTTTAAGAATAACCGTAATTTGTTAAGCCCCATCATAGTTCATTCAAGTCCTCTATAGATTGAAACTTTTATAAGTTGTATTATAAATATTAAATGTAGAGGTTTAGTTACTAGTATATCGTTACTTTGTGGAAAGTCAGACGAGTAGGTTAATTCTGTATAATAAAAAGAAGGATGGGTTCTGCATTGCAGATATTGGCATCGACATTAACTTGCCTTATTTTTGCGAAATGCTTTTAAAACAATAGGTAGCTGTTTAAGATGAAAGTTTTATTTTTACTCTCCGGGTTGCAAGAATTTCTAAACATAAATAAAAATTATATGAGAATAATTATTGTCGTCTCCTCCGTCCATGAATGCAACATTCGTTTAAAGTTATGAGCCTCCTGAGACCCGATCTCCAGATGCAAGGAGAGCGTAACCTCTCGATTCACTTTCGGTAAAATCTCATTCAGAAAATAAAAAGTCGGGTCTGGACATGGACATAATTGATGAATGGACTGCACAAATATTTCTTTCAGTTTACAGAAATAATAAACAGTAAAAAACGTAAAAATAAAAAAATAAAGGTTATCCATTTACTTGATAATACACCTATTAATACAATAATAATAATACGCTATTAATATTAATAAGCCCTTTTTTTCTTTCACCTATCTATGATATATATAGTAAGGGAAAATATTACGATCTTGAAAAATGTTGAATTCTAATTTTCCACAAAAATATATATTTTGAGGCCCCTTGAGTCCAAAAAACCTAATCTCGCAAAATTCTGTTTGTGAACAGTCTAGCTAAAAAACAAAAAGTGGTAGGAAACTGATATTACTTATTTAAGGTGGTTATATACCTGGGATGTGACTGGAACGTTTCACGAAAGTGCTATTTAATGAAATTTATTTTTCACATTTTTTTTTTATTTTCTCCAAAATGTCTCTTATGATTTTGACTAAACTCATAGAATCAATGAGCAATTAAGAGGTATTTTCTGTCAGAGAGGTTTTATCTTCATTGAAGTAGACTAAAAGGGCTTAAATGCCGAATTTTCAAAAAATCTTGTAAAGTACCTTTATTTTTTTTATTTTAGCAATAATAAACAAAGGCTAAAAACAAAATATTAAAGAATTTTATGAATAACTAAATGAGAAAAAAGGAAAAATAGATAAATTCGAATGTCGAGAAACCACGATCTTTCTCGATCACATGACTGCTTCGTTATCTTTTGTTAAATTGTTGTATTCAAGACAAGAAAAAAATGATAATTGTTATTGTTATTCCCATCGCGAGATACTCTAAAATGAACTTTGCAACAGAAAAATCTTCTCTTTTTTTTGGTAATTCTCTTACGATTTTGACTAAATTCATAGAATCAATGAGCAAAGAAAGCAAAGAATTTTATGAATAATTAAATGAGAAAAAAGACTTGGGGATTTACGTAAGTTAGTAAGAGAATGTGTTGTGATGCGCGCACCGCACCAGATTTATTTTTTCTGTTTAGATAAATTACAATAGGGGTCAAAAACGCTCTTGATATTTAATTATTGCTTTTGAGAATATCTTTTATGCCTGAAATAGTTCAGACTAAAGGTATCTTCTCGTTTTGAATTAATTTCAGGAAATTTTTCAAAGATAATTTGCTATTAGTAATGATGCTTTTAGGGATTGTAATAATTAGTAAATAAATTTTGCAATGATCTACTAACGCTACGTATTCAATATGAAATTATTCTATTTCTAAAAGCTGGTTTTAGAGGTTAGTCAGATCAGATTCTCATATGCTTTCATTATCTAATTAATTATTAATTCAAATGGATTTAGGTAAATATACTCATCATATGTAAGTAGTTTGAGACCCCGAAGATTTCAATTTTTCAATACAGCAATATAAAATTTCTTAATCTTGATTATTATCAATGTTCTTAGCTTAGGAAATTAGGAAAATTACATAAAATATATTAATATATAATAATTATTTAAAGTAATGAAATCGTTTTTTAGCATTATGATATAAATTAGAACAAGGACTTAAAACCATAAAATACTGTGATAAAAGATCTGAACTATTTGATTTTCCCGAATAGCGTCCATTTTAAAGATTGAAAATCTTATGACTATAGTCAGCTTATCAGAATGAACGCCTTATCTTTTGCATGGCGATGCTTATCATTTTTCTGGTGTATTGCGGTGGATATCTTTCTCTGAAACTGTAAATCGATTAAATTTGCTGATGCTTTCATATAACCTCTTCTATTGTAAACAGTATTAAAAATTTATGAAAAATTATTAATACATTGAATGAGACTATACAGTTATAAAAGTCGTTGTTGCATTTTCATCTAGCGTTCTATGAAGTGTTGTTTAATTCAAAAAATAATTTCATTTATGCCGATTAGATTTGTTGGTCATTTCTGATTCAGCTGACGGTTAATGTTGCGCTTTTCAATTCTGCCAGGCAAGCGGGTTTCGAAGAAATAACTGTTCAAAGCGCAACTTTTTACACTACCTGTCAGTGATTCCATTTCCGCTTTTTTAATATTTTTTTTATATTTTCTACTTCCAAGGCGATATTTGTATAATAATATGAAAAATTTGTGAAACAGTAAATAGGCTGTTCCGATAATGTTTGTGTATTTCCTCTCATATAATTTCTTAATATCTTCAATTTCAAGAACTCAAAACAGAAATTTTTACGAATGTTATCTTTGTTTTAATATTACATTTCAGTGGTAAAGTTTTGTGTGTGTTAAAGTATATAGTGATCTGTGTGTGACAATACATACGCAAGAGTCTGCTCAACCCACTATTAACTAATTCGACCCGCACCGTTGTTGGTGCCAGCCGCTGAATGTCAGAGAAATCACCCTATAGCATATAATGACTTCAATAGTACGCCATATAACGTTTAATATGTCGTCAAACGCTGTTGAATATAGTTAAAGTTTCCTTTGGCAAAGAATCATACTGTAATAGGCTGCATAAAAATATATATATATATATATATATATGTCACAATTATAGTTTGAATTATGAATTTTTTTTTCATTCAATATTATTATACAATTTTTGATTATAATATTTATATTTTTTTACTAAAAATTAACTTTAAAGACAAATTTGGTTATGGCGGACATCAAACAATTTTTACTTACCCCCTTACATTGAAATGTCTCCTTTTATTATTTGACGGGATTACTTTTATATATTATGTGGGTTAAAGTAAAGTAACTGACTATCGTTATAACAGCAATGAAAACTCATAAATATTTATTTGCAAAAGCAGATGATTTCTGCTTTTTTTCCTTCATAATCCATACTTTTTCGACTTTATAAGCAAAATATGTTTCTAAAATCTTTAGCTTTCTAACGCTATTTTATTTCCATCAACATTAATAGAAAAGTATAATATTCCACTCACTTCCCTCCTTATGCCATATCGAGTTTGGAGGGGCCTCGATGGATCGAGTTTAATGCTGCCAAACCTCATGGTCCACGCAGAGTTGTTGTGTGAGTGTTATTCCTTCTATCCTTTAGATGTATTCTTGATATTACAAATATTGACCTCATCCTTATCCTTATCCCATATTATACATATTACACTTCGCTTATTCGACAAACTTCAAACAGGAATTTTCAGTTTCTCCCTAATACTTTCAGTTCTACGACTGCGTATATGTTTAATATTAATATTTATCAACTCTCTGGCTTTTCAACGGAAAATTATCCATATCAACATTAATACAGCAGTATAACATTCCTCTTACTTCTACTTTTATTTCCGGAATTGTTTTTTCCTTCCTAGAAAAATATTTGTCTATTTTTTATTATTACTAACAATGAGAGATAAGTTAATTATTTAAAATAAATTAAATTAAAGGGACTCGTACGTGAGGGTTATTACCTAGCTGATATTAATTAATAATTAACGAGGAGAAGATGGTTGGGGTGCGGTCAATGATAAACACAAATAAGTTGGATTAACCTATTTTTAATGTGCCAACGTTTCTTCAGGGCTAAAAACAGAACAAGGTAACAACCACAGTAAGTTTAGAAAAATAAAAAAGAAAGTATAAACAGAATAATTTTACACATAAAATGAATAATTTTACAAAATAGATTTAATAAAATGAAGTGATGAGAGAAGCGGGAAATAAAATGTATACATAGGTAATTGAAAAAGTGGGTAAAATAACATAATTAAGAAAATGAAATAAAAATGAAGTTATATAATGCCGAAACGTTGGCACATTAAAAATAGGTTAATCCAACTTATTTGTGTTTATCATTGACCGCACCACCAACCGTCTTCTCCTCGTTCATCATCCACGGTCAACTAATTCTCATAATAATTAATAATTAATTGGATAGTGATATAAGGAGTTTAATAAAAATAGTTTTGTCGATTTTCGAAATTTTCATAAATAAGGAATAAAATAAATTGTATTAAGTGGAACATAGCGCATTTTGATTTTATAAAATGTTGCTGAAAGTAACATCACGGTCACTGAGCTTCCTCTCATTATATTATTGTAAGTTAAACTAAACAATAATAACTGGAAGATGGTCCGTGTGCGGTTTACCTTCTTTCTGAAAGCCCTGAAAAGTAGGGCGATACGTTGGTTCATAATAAACAGTTCATTTACAATTTGAGTTATTTTGACAGTACACTGACATCCACGATTTTCCAAAAGTAACCGTATTTGAATGAAATACAATTAGATGAAATGTATTGATGAAGAATGTTTCGTTTCAACGCTGAATAATGAAATATGCTAGAAACTCCTCTGGAGGAAAGGTTTCAGAGGTAAAAATAAAGAATCATTCTTTGATAATTTCTATATGTATAATATATTATGATAATATACATAGTTATATGCACTATATATGATTAAATTTAATATATATTATTGTGGTTATATATTTTATATATAGTTATGTATAATAAATATTATATATGACCAACATAATGCTCCTATTTCCCCATTTAATCATTATTTTACTAATTTAATATTCGTATTAAAGTTTAATTTAATTTGTTAGGTATTTAATGCCTATGGAGAGATAGGATCTTGAACTACCATATTCAGATATTTAAAAGTATTTAAATCCCTCTTACGTAATCTACGAAATCTGTTTCCAACAGCTTCATCTACAATGTTTCACCCAATCCAAAGAATTATGACGGAAAACAGAAATCACTAATAAAGGAGGTGACGATAGGGAAGAGACGACATATTTCAGCGGGCGATCGGAACCAGAGATAGTGTAAGGGTCTATAAAGGCGAGGTTTATGAGATTCAGGTCGACGTCAAGTAGGTGGGAAGAGGGTTTATGTATTATTGATAAATTTGAGAGCTGATACATAAAACATAGTATCACTGATGCGGGCCATCTGTAACGTTTGGACCGTACCCCTCCCAGATCTTTTTATCATTTCTTTTTCATAATCTCTCCTACCTATCTGTTTGTAAGTTGTGGCTATAGTCGTTAGGGATGCGATGAAGGGAGGATGGCGTGTTGGGGTCATTTGTTAAAGAATCTGTTAAAGGTTTTTTTTTTTTTTTTTTATGTTTATCCAATAATATTCAATGTATCTAAGAATGATCCAATAAATAATCAAATAAGATGGACATATTCTCCCAACAACTTTGCTCCTCGTATCGTACCTCTAGTCATTGCGAGACAAATGTGCACAATCTGTAGTATTAGTATTTCATTATTTTTTTATTAATATAGTAATATCATTTTTATTAAAATCATTTTTGATTCAGCTGAATTATAGCTTCAAATTAGCTTAAAAAACAAACAAACTTTATAGGTATAATTAAATATAACTGACTTTTATAACAAATAAATATTCATCATGTATTCTTCTTCGAGTTATGGTGTTTGTGTTTTTTTACATTGTCAGATTATATAGTGAATAACCTTACAATTGATATATAATGTGAATGGTAACATTGTGCTTATGTTAAATTGATTTATCATTGTTTTATGTATCAATAAAACGACCGAACCAATCAAGACGATACTCCTTTATCACCTCCTCAGCTGATCTTACGTCTAGGTTTTTCTTATTCTGGTGGTTTTTATGCCACCCTCTTCTCGTTTTTTTTTTTACTTCAATCGTTTGCATGAATCGCATTCCATAGCCATAATTATGTTTCCATATTTTAACTTTTACAATCATACATAGATATAAATAACTAACCCGACATTGTATGGTATATTACATTAATGCTTTGTCTCTTTTTCCGTCAACATGAGATTGCCTCTGCGCTATTATTTTATCATTTTTTTCCTGATGAGTGCAAAACGTTGAACAATTTTAGACAACTCCTCTTGCTTTGGGATAGTCTGTAGTAGTAGTGGGAGCACAGTATAAAAAAAAACAACCCCTATTTACGGTAATATATTTGAAATACGTCCATTTGAAAATAAAAACAATTCGTGCCAAAACATGCAAAGCAGCAAAATATCTTACTTACATTTTTTCGAAAATATCTTTTTATGATTTATATTTTATTAATTATCTATTTATCGCTTGAAAATAAAATGGGTAATTCGCTTGCATGACAGTAGAAGGCAGAATTTCATGAGATTGATACTAAACTTGTTTTAAACTAATCCCCAACCTTCCACCGAATTTAAGGGAAATATCTGAAGATAGAAAGGCACACATCCAAATTTGTTTCTTGATGTCTAAACTGTTAAATGTTAATAAAAACTTTTAATTTTAAAGATGTATATTTTTTTCTAGCATGAATACAAACCTTTTCTATTTTCGCCAGTAAGAAATATTACTACATTTCAGTTAATTTAATATTTATATTTTATTTTTAATAAATTGTCTTAAAATTTCCCTTGTCCTTGTTCACGAAAACTAAATAACCTACGAATCTACTTGCTGTAGGTTGTTTTATGACACAGATAGAAGGTATTATTTGGTTAATGGTGCAATTTGATTTTACCTAAGTATAAAAGAGCAGATTATTTTTTTAGTTGTTTGCTTCCTCGTGGCTATATTTCATTTTCAGGAACTTCCTGTTCAATCATTTCGTATTGTCATATGTAGCAGCTAATAACATTGAAATTGATATGCTATATAATTTTTTTAACTTTTGTCTAAAAACTTGTCGAACAATACAAGATAACGCAAAATAAACTTAAAACAAAAAGAAGGCCTTAGTTGAAGACAAAAACAAACGAAAAAAAAAATTAAAATAAATCTTAAATAAACTATTTCTTGTGAGCCAAAGTTGCGGAACTTCATTAGGGCTTTGTAAATGAGGAAAAGCTAAAGAATCAAGATTGTTTAAGATTACGAAAGCGAAAGATTCTTTTGCTTTTCTTCATTCAGAAAGTCCTGCAAAGTAGGAGGAAACGTGGCTCACAATAAATAAATAGTTTATTTATAATTTTAATTATTCTAAAATAAATCCTATTTAAAAGAAAAAGTTTCCTTTTACTATTAATTAACAAATAAAATAAAATTGAAAAAGTATCAATCAGTGAAAAAAATATATTTTATGATGAATATTCTGAAAGTATGTTTCCAGGACATGCCTTGAAGAATGAAATCTTGAATTTAATTACATAAATTTAACTAATTGCTTAATCTCATTTCGGTCAAGAATTAACATTACTTAAGTTAACATTGGCACTGATTCTATTTTTTTACTGACGTAATAAAAAATCCTAGATTTTGTAACGGTTATTTTTATGATAAAAATACAAATATAATTTAATATCGATTTATGATAAAAATTTCCCCCGTGTATTGAATACTTCACAACTGAACGAAACTTTTTCAAAACGTTTTGTGTCACGCCTGGAAGAGTTGCCGCAACTTTCTCCTTTCAAGGTTCGGATGTCTTGCCTATTGTTTTCGACGAGGTTATTATCATAGATTATTGAAAATATCGTAAAAGACAAAAAAATTATTAGGGAATTTTTGTTATTTTATTATTCTTAGTTAATACATATGCTAAATGAATTTATCCACTATTCGTTTGTAGTATGTAATTTGGTTTATATAATTTTTAATTATATAAACTAAAAACTTTTAACTAAAAAGATAATATTAAATATATGTTTCCTATTTACATATTTTTAGTAAATGTGTTTGAAATGACCTTATGTTAGGTGCAACACGAGGTCATGCACTCCTGTGTTTTTAGCCTTGATGAATTACATCAATCATCATCATATATATTTTTTATATATCATCAATAATCATTTTTTACATTAAAAAATAAGTCTCCTTTTTATGATGAATCTGCTTGAATCATAAAGAATATTTCTGAGGTATTGGAATGACTTTTGTATTTGGGTTCCACATAGATCCAGTGCAATAACATAATAAAAAAAAACTTACAATTAAATCATGTTTTAAGAAACTTTTTTTGTTTTATTTTCCAAATTAAATTTCAGCTTGATTTATCAGTCAGATGGGAAACAACAAAACTTACAAGCTGGTAACATATTTGCTGACATCCAATGTTTCGCCTATATGATTTTGTGCAAGAAATGTTTTTTGAATAGTATTATTATGTTTTTTTTTGGAGGGGAGGGTAGAGATAATCAGAAACGTTTTGCAAGAGTACTGAGTAAATAAACCATATATTGAACAATATTTTTAGTAGTATCGAAGTTCTATTAGTTGATGTTAAGATAGATACCACTTATACTTACACAAATTTATTTATTCATGATCAAAGGTGATTCAGTTTCTGAAACTATATACTACTACTGATCGCCAAATCACTTTTTTCCCCTTAAGTTCATCATCCCGTTGTAAATATTTTATAACGTAATTCCTATTTTTTTCTTACCTTTTGTTCTTTTCCTTGATCACTTCCAGTATTTACTTTAGGTTCACATTAGCATAGCCTTCCCCAGATAACATGAACCTGTTCTGGGTATCAGGAAATACAAATAAAAGTGTAGTTTACCTAATTCTGATTTTGTCAATCCAGAAATAAAAACGTGGACGAAATTAGTAACAAACTTTAAATCTCTGTAAATAAGTGACCAGGTGACCAGGAGCAATATGATCCGATCATTATGTGCATTCACTTCTTCCCAACAAGAATTTATAATTCCTTTGTAGAATGAATACGTTTCCAGAGTAATAATAGAACTTGTTAATTAGATAATCGGTGATAAGAATTAAATAAAGGGATTCAAATTTATTTTCTTCATTATTTATGAAAACAAAAATAAAAAAATGCAATATCAGTGTTTATAATAAAAATGAAATAGAAATTGTTATAAATGATCGTGGTAATTTGAAAATTTTATTATATAGCAACAATAAATAAAAAAAACATCTCGGCAATATGAAATAAAAAATGTTATTTATAAAATTGACTGTATATTATTTAATGATAAATAATATGTATGTGAGATATCACAGAGCAAGTATGATATTCATTGAATCAAGATAAAATGAATATCAAAAACCACAAAATATCAATGCAACAAACAGCACTGACAAAATGCAGTATATTAAATAACTTGGAATGAAATTTTAATGATTCAAAATAATTAAAATTAGGCTGAGGATGTAAAGATTAGAAAATACTTAGAATTCAGTGCTTTACCAAAAAAAAAAATAAAATAAATAAAAGTCAATTACAAAACATAAAAGATATATGGCAGTATTACATAGATATAATCAATAAAATTCATTTTAAAGTAATTAATCATTTCTGAAGAGTAAGTACATATCAGAGATAGAGTTAAGTAGCATCCTCTAAAAATTAAATCAGATTTATTTTCTAGTATTCTTAATATTTGCAGAAAATAAATAGATTTTTATTTTATTATATACATATTTTATTTTATTGTAAGTAATAAATTTGTATGCATCAATAGTCATTTGTATATACATTCCTATTCGAAGCTTTATGGCCGAATTTAAGACAAAATAATTCTATTAATAATTCTGTAAAATATCCAGTCAACTTATTAACCATACATAAATTAGTTTATTATATGTTGTTTCAGTAATTATAAAATTTAATCTTAGGTCTGTATAGTTGAGTCGTGTCTCTCAATATAAAATCTATTATTCAATAGAAACAAGTATATTATAATAAAATTTACATATAGGATTGTATGTTGAGTATTCTTAACTTTGTCAATATTCTTGAACGTGGTGTATATCTCACGTATCAATATTGTTACAATTCACCTAACCCTAAGACGATCGATATATTGATGAAATTCCATATTGACTCAATAATATTCACATAGTAAGTGTCAATATTATTGAGTATTATTGGCCCTTCAGATTCTTATTTAATACCTCAGGTTTTTATTCCTCTTATTGGTAGTTCTTGTATGTGTCTTCTGAAATTATATTTTACCAAGTTTCTTTTCTTTCTTGTATTTAACATTTTTCTTACGCTTATTTCTTGCTTACAAATATTTATCCGTCAATTTGTTTTTCATTTCCCTATCTGTTGAACCACTTGTTGATTTCAGTAGAGAGTTCTCTTGAATTAATTCTCCCTTCTGCTGGTCCGCCATTGTGAGGGAGTGACGTCACCTTGAGAGGAAGATTGTGTTTATTTCAATGGCCTTGAGTCCGAATCTCTTTGAGCACATCCTCTGCATGCAGGTGCTACTGTACTCAAGATATCTAGACTTTGGGATCTAATCATTCGGATCTAAAAATATATAACAGTCAAAACAGATTTATTAATGTTTATCTGATGTAATATTATCACCAAGTTGCGTTTATTGGTTTGAAACTGTCATAATTTGAACTGCATAAATTGCAATTATTATTAGTGTGTGACTATTATTTTATATAATTTTATAATATTTTATATAATATATGTAAAATTACATTATAAATGATGAGTGGTAATAACTTTATTTTTTTTTAATAAATATTTTATGTCCGAATTTCAATATAATAATCATTTGTGTTGCACTTCTTTACTCATGTATATAAGTGAAATACAGCCTATATACGCATATTTTTTTATTTGCTATTTCAAATTTCAGTTAATAATTTAATTAATTTATATGAAAGAATATATCATGGAAAAACCTATTGCAAGTTAAAATGAAGAATATACTTTCAGAGTTTGAAGTTATCTATATATTTGAGTATTCCTGCTATGATAGGTTTAATGGCTCTCATTTTATTCATATTTTTTTCTGAATTTATTTCCATTTTAGAAATTCATAAATCTAATAATTGATGTAGAATAATTTGATAAAGGACTTTCAAATGTCTCAAAGGTATATTCTTTAGAAACCTTACAAAAAGTGTATTTAGAAGTTCGACGTTCCTCCCTATTCTTTTTTACTCTTCCAAATCATAGACCTTCACCTCGAAACACAAGAGCCGGATCCAATCCATGAAGATACCTTCGTAAGGTGGAAGGAAGGGCACGATGAGATAGAATACAGAACAGTACCCTGCTGACTAACCTAGGAGTTAAACCGGCTGAGAGCATCCTAGAGAGGCACAAGGTAAGGAGGTTTGGACAACTCCTTTGGAAGGACCAGGAAAGAACTGCCAGGAAGACATATGGAACTCGCTGTGAGGGAAGAAGACCAAGAGGAAAACCACACATTTCCTGGAAGAAGAGTGTTAAGGAGGCGGGATATGGACTGGAGTAGGAGAAGGTAGATGGTCCAAGAGCGAGATATCTGGTCCAGACTCTGCAAATTGTAACCCCACACTGCGCGGGATAAAATGAAAGCGGTAAAGGGGATAAAATGAAATGATTATGAGTATTTAGAATTTAAATTTGTAATAAGAGGCTTTTGAACAATCAGCGATAATTCATACAATATACATATTATGATAATTTAAACAATGTTCTATTTTAAAACATTATTATTTTTGTCGAGTATCTTTGTTAACTTATTTTTCTTTTCTGTACTCGAGGCAGGTTTTATCACGGACGAAAAATTTTTACGAAATTTCAATGGTAGTCAGGTATCTATATATAAAAAAAATATTAACATTTAAGTCTACCAAGAA
>NW_027114700.1:922846-927080 GCF_000696795.3 Halyomorpha halys | reverse complement strand
TGTATGCAAATTCTTATAGAGTCTGTGAAGTTTTTTATTGCTTCGTCAATGTCATGTTTAGTTTTAAGTGGAGTTTTTAAGTCCAGTTTGTTTTCCAAATCATTACGAAATTTGTCCCGGTCAACTCGTCCTTTAATCAATGAGGGAGGAGAGGGCTTAGGAAGAACATAAATCTATTTTTTGTTTTAGATTACACTTTGGTTTGGTCGATCTATTTTTAAGTTTGCTGTGACAGTTTTTGTGTATCTATATCGTACAGTTCCCCGCCTTTACGTTTAGAAACTGTTAAACTTCTTATTCTACCTCGTAGTTTGAACTGTTCGCCAAAAGATCTTTCAATTTATTAAACATATGACCCTCGAGAGGATTTCTGGTAGTGCTTCTGGTTTATTGTGGTTCCAGGCGGCATTAAGACTAGCAATACTCACTTTCAATTCCAAATCGCCATAACTCTACCTGCGGACTGTTAAGTCAATCACACAACTTCCACATACTATAAAAATTCTTACTTGAGGGTTTCTCGAGGGGAAAATGACGAATACCAACTTTGGTTCTCCCAAGAAAAGTTTAACAAAAGATAACGAAGCCGTGTACTGATTACCGCAATCGGAAGTCTGTCTGGCAGTCTCAACCATTTTCCCTTTTGAAGTCCAGTCTCTATTTTTAATTTACTATTCTTCAAATTGTTTCATATTTTGTGTTTATCCATTGTTTATTTCAACTTATTTATTTCAAGTAAGGAGAATCAAAGGTGCTTTTTTGAAAAGCGTTTTTGAAAATTAGCCCTTTTAGACTATTTCAATGGGAATAAAGCGTAACTGCAATTTAAGACCACTTAATTGTACACTGATTTATTGTTAACCATATTTTTTTTTTCGGATTGTACATATTTATTTATGAAACTTGGTTTATCAAATTTAAAAAGTATTTATTTTAGTATTAATAAATATTAGGAAATTCTTATTTCTCGGACCACTTTATAGACAATAATTCTTTTTTAGGAATTCTAAAAACTGTTGTAGTTATTAATTAATAATAGAAAACATCATAATAATGTTATGTAAATTAATAGTGCTATGCCGGACCCAAAAACAGTGCGGGTTCGATTCCATAACGCTAATGTTAAACAGAATTTCTTTTGATCTCACGGCTTGACTCGACCCACTCCGGCGAGTATGGGTTAGTAACCCGCCCTTCCTGTCCTAGGTGGAGTACAGAAGGGCGTTGAACCCAATAAACAACTATTGTGAGGGAGGAAGATAAGCTACACCAACTAAATTACAACACTAATAATTAAATCATTACAAACAAGTATATTATATCATTTTAATATTTAATACATATAAAAATTATTAATCTATTAGTAATACAGGTACAGGAATGACAATAATTAAAGTTAATATAAAAATAAGGTGCAATATACATATCTTTAATAAAATGTATGTTTAGTCCGAAGAGGAATATTTTTATTTAAAGTTTTATTATTATTTCAATAATGGAATGTGGCAAAAATATTATACATTAACATAATAATATGAATTTGAAGCCGTGTTTATTTATATCAAGGGTCCCCAATAACTGGCTCTCGAGCATCACCAATCCTGTCCAGTATAGTTTATTTTAATTATATTGTAATATTTATAATGTAATTAAATATTACCAAATAATGATACTTTTAAATTAATGAACAATTAAGAAGCTTAATTAGCTGATATTTATAACGAAACTAAATATTTTAACTAAAATTGGCACTTAGAACTTAAATCTAGAGGACACTGTTACCAACCTTCACCACATTTCTCTTTCGATTCTACTTACAAAAATATAAGACGCACGACTAGATCAGTCTTTTGTAATGGATTGGCAATTTAGACCGTTTGTCTAGTAAATGTTGCAATAGTCGGAATCTACGAATATATATATATATATATATATATTTCAAACTAAAAACAGTTTTATATTATCTTTTTCCTCTTCTACTGCCGGCCAGGGTGAGGCCCTAACTGTACAATTGAATTCATAAAATTCTGCATTATTAAAAGTAAAATCAGCTATTCTTAGACTTTTTATATTTAAATGTACAAATTCAAACATTTAATTTATTTAAATATGTAACCATTTTAAAGTACCATTTTATTCCAAAGGTTTCGCACCTTAGGAATCCTTTATACTAGGAGCTATGGGTAAATAATGGTCATCGGAGTTTAGTAGCTAAATCATTTAAATCGCAGTCTCAGTCCATCTAGCCCACCTATAGCCCACCATATTATAGCCCTTTCCCTGGCTAGTCTTCTCATCTCCGGGATGGGGTGCCCTCTTGCTGCCCCTACTTTTCCAGTGTACTCACAGTACATGCACCTGGGTCAACCACGAGACCGTCTTCCTTCTGGCCTAGCTTCCAAATACCACCTGGGTTTTCTGGTATCCTCTATTCTACAGACATGTCCATGTTACTTCAGTTGCAGCTCTTGCATAATGTCGCGCACTAATTTGATACCTTGATCCTCCCCCGAATCCTTTCATTTCTGACACAGTCTCTCCTAGTCGTACAACTATTCTTTGGAGGAATCTCATTTCTACTGACGTTATCCTTCCCTTGCTCAGCTTTCTGATCCATACAGGAGGACTGAGAGAAACACGGATTTAATTATCTGTATTAGGGATTGTACTCTTTGAAAAAAAAAATGTTTTCAAAATCAAAATTTTCTATTTTTTAAATGGAAATGATATTTTCTGTTTTATACATGAAGGAAAAACTTTGGTTCCGTATCTGTCTGCCTGTTGTCAAATCCATGATAGGGCATCTAATTTAATGAAATTTTCAGAAATTGTGCCCTGGATGGTCTCACATCAACATTAAAGTCACACAAACAAACACACGACAGACATGCAGTCCCAAATTTGGAGGAAAGTTGAGGATTAGTGTAAAAATAATCCGGCACAATTGAGCGTTTTGGGAAAAAAAGTGTGACAAACCATCATTTCCCAAGACCATTAGATTTGTCTAAAAAATGTTCCTTTGTTTCTCTATAAGTTGTCTATCGGCGTTATTTTAATATATATTTACATATGATTTTATGGATTAAGGACTGCATAAACATTTAATAAGAATTGTATAACTACTTTCCAAATTTAGATCATTTCGTTTGTCGTTCTTGCCACGTTCCAGTCAGTTTTATCCAATTCTATTCACTACTTTCGCACTAAGTATGCCGAAAAATATTATGATTTTTTTTTTTTTGGTGTTATACACATTTATTTAGGAAAATGACTCCTTCCATTGATTTTACCAATCTTCTAATTAGTTTTATTTTTTTTAAAATAAAAATTACGATTATTCTCGGGCCTTGAAATTATGAATAAACTACTGTGACCTATGTACTTGGCAGAATTTTTTTAAATGTTTATATAATGTTCACTTTAGTGCAAGTTCAGTCGACTGAACAATTTAGAATTATCCTTTTATTTATTTTATAATCAATTCTTTTTAGTCCCAAAATATACCCTTATGTGTAACATAATTACTGCGTAGACTGACAATCAGTAAATCGCATCATTTGCCTTGAAAGGATAAATTATCACGTAGAAAATTTTCTCTGATGAACATAAATTGGATTATTATAGAAGCGAATGCTCCTGTTTAACGGTTAATTTAAAACTAAGCGCTTGCCATTTCCTTAATTTGATAGAGGATTGTTAAGTCCCCTTTCTGAATTTAAGTTACTCTATAAGGATTTAAGTATGCAAACAGGTGGTCCTTTTAAGGATGGCTTTCAAAGCTAATTATCACGGTTTTTAACTTGATAACTTCATTGTTTGTATCTGTCACAAAAGCACCGGCACATTAGGAACTTCCTGAATGTTGTTATTGCTTTTTCGTTCTGACATTTAATTATTGCTCTCCCTGAATTGGAACATAAATTTCAGTTCTGCAGTTTTAAAAAGCATGTTGGAATAGCTTATAAGATTTTGGTTAATGGTTTAAAACTACCCAATTTAGATTGCGATTAGTCACATGTGAAAATCCAACAGCTTGCTAGTAAATAAAATTTCAAATTAATCCCAAAGGTTAGCTCTCCTATTTTTTTTTCTTAACTAATACGAAATTCTGGCTATTCCCTGAAATATTCGAACGATTTAAAAGGTTGAACATAAATCTTTTTTTTTTTTTTTTTTAATAATTTATTTATTGATATTTACAACTGTATACACATATATACAACAAGTAAATTTG
>NW_027114700.1:892168-918784 GCF_000696795.3 Halyomorpha halys | reverse complement strand
TTTTTTTTTTTTTTTTTTTTTATGAGAAAAAAATCACTCTCTCCGGGTGATAAGAAAAACAGAAATTTTCTTCAGCTTTTCTTTCTTCTTTGAGTACTTAAGCTGAATATGAAGTTTGTATTTTATTTTAAAAATTTTAAATCTACTTTAAATATTACTTTGTTTTCAGTTATATAGTAATTTTTTGTTAATTTTATTTCCCTTCCAATTTTTTTTACTTCGTCATTCTTTTTTGGGAAGATTGAATAAAAACTTCCTATCTACTCATTTAAAAATCTCAAATGGTGAGACAATGTAGATTTTTAATGAAATATAATTATGATATGTTAGGTAAATGGAATTCAGAAGTCTTTAGTTCCTTAATTTGTTAAAAGGTATACAAAATTTAGGATATATTTGTATAAAAACGTAAAAAAAATTATATTTTCATTCCACATATTTTGTGAAGATAATTTTACCGCAAAGTTTCCTTGGTGTGGTTCTTCGGTTTAAACATTTGAAAGCTTTTTATTTACAATAGGAATGCTCTAATAGGTCATTCGCTATGTCGGTTTGATGATAACAACTTTGGTGAATTATGGGATTTATTATTCTTTTGTGAAATTTGAAATAATTTTTGGCTTTGGAGAACCAAAATATTATGTGGTAAGATTTCGTAAAGTATAATCTGGAACTGGTGATTTGCTTTACATTTGCGTTTTTAAAATTTCTGTAGTTAGAAGATTTACAATAATGTAGTTTTTTATTATCTGTTATTGTTTCTATAATTTTTGTAAAAATAAAAAGGTCACGTGACTAATTGTATCAACCATTTCAGCTAAATTTTGATTGAATACTATGCTGTGATTCTTTATAATACACAATTAATATTGAGATTTTTTTTTTTATTTACAGATTACGTTTACAATCCAAAGGAGGCAAGATTACGAAAAGCTCTCCGTGACCGGGGAAGACTTCAGAGACCAAAACCACGATGGACTACCGCCGGCGAAGCGACACCCGTCCTCCTACCCATCGTGAGTACGCATCAAACTTTTATACGCTTATTATCTATTTAGTTAGTAATGTATTATTACAATTTATACTATATTCAGTGTGCGTGTTCGCGCGTGTATGTTTATTTGAACCATATACATTACACATTTAGAAAAGTACTGTCGGTGTAAAATAATAATATTTTAAACTTTCTTTTATTTGATCTTTTGAAAAAATATAATCGAATTAATTCCCTTTCCGAGATAATTATATAAACAGTAATTATATTACAAAAATCTGATGATTTGATGACAGATGATGTCCACAGAAGCAGTACAATAAAAAAAAGTACAATATGTCATTGAAGGAGGAAAAAAATATTGTTTTTTTAAACCAAATTTAGGCAGTTCTACAGTTTATGAAAATGTTTCAAAATTATTCACAATAATTTTATTGATTAATTAAATTTAAATTCTGGTAGATAATAGGTTATATTTTACCAATTGGTTAATATTGTTTGTGTTTTTGCTACTGAAGGTTTAAAAAAAATTTTTTAGAACAAATGTAAATTCGAATTTCGTACTTGTGAAGAAAAATTTTTTTTTGAAACGGTTAAGTAATAAGAATTCACAAAACAGTTGAAATTAAGTTGAGACTTAAACAATCATGGGTCAGTACCATACTTAGTGGTTGGTTTTATCAGGGAACAGCACAATTATCTATTTTAATGTTCATTCTTTCACTAATAAGCTATCAATATTTTAAAATATATTAAATATCGCAATTTTGGATACCACTGTAATATTTTAATTAATTAACTACACGATTAATGGATTTTGGGATAAATAATTTTCAAGTTGTAGATAGGATGCTTATTTTGTTATGTTTTCTAAATTATATATAATAGTGATATTTTATTTCATTTGTGTAGTTATAATTCAAATGGTTACTTTTTGACTTTCTCACAATGTATGGAAATCCACTTTGGAACAAAAATTCAATATTTTTGTTTAATTCAAATTTCGAAACCTGGGGAGCCCAATCATCATACAGTAGACATAATTCCTATATACCCAATACCATGCACCTCAGTTCCCTCTTAAAATGCCGCAAGGAATTATTGTATTGACCTCAAGAGCCAAAGTTATAAAGAAAGTTGTGTGAGTGGATACCCCAGACATTTTAAATACGGAATCGATTGAATTACATCTTACATTCAGTTTGTTTCTGAATATACGTATAAATATTTTTTTTATCTTTCTTTACATGCCAAGACTTTTTTTGTAAATTATGAGATGGTCCTAACTGTATATATTCATATGAGTTAAATTATCCTAATAGTTTTTCCTAACAATTTAATTTTTGTTTTTTTGTAACACTTTCATTTTTTTTTCATTTTATATGATCCCGCTATATTTGTTTACTAATCCTAATAGGATTTCCTCCTCTCAAGGGGAGAAATTTTGGCTTATATTTATTCTAAAACAATTTCAATGTAATAAGAAAACATAATCAATGAAATCAAAACCCTTTGTAATTTTTATGTTTGTTTTAAGTTCACTAACGTTATTTTAGTTTAAATAAAATGCAGCCTTTTGATTCATTATTTGTAGTAGTTTTTTTAAATAACAATGATTTATTTCTCTGGATAAAATTTTAATTAAATTGAAAAAAATTATTTCATTATTTGTTTTCATAAATTATGATTTACTGATTAAAAATTGCTATTATGTGAAAAATGTAAGAAAAAAGCAGAAAACGTGATAATCATATACTTCAACCAATATCTGAATTGAATTTTTGAGAACAGAATCTACCGACAGTTATCTCAGTTTTAATTTCCCTAGTTAACAATCCAGAAACAGATCGTTAAGATACCGGAGTTTACTCTTGAACACTTTTATACAAATCTTAGTTAAACGGTGACTGGTGAAACCGGTTCTAAATGTTTTCTTATGTTATAACCCTAAGTTTTTTTCACCATTTTTATTTCATTTCAATTCAACAAAGTGAGTTTATTTGAATAATTAGTTGAGAAGTTACTATAGGTAAAAGGAAGGAATTAGTAATCTCCATCAGACAAATATTTGCTCACTACTTTAATAAACGTCATTATTATAAAGAATTTTGCATCAACACCCTATCCGTGATTACTCCGGTTATATAACATTTCTATTATATATTATTATATTCTATAGATATATTATCGGTTATATAACACAGTTCTACTGTGTACACGTACATATTCATCGAGGCCAAAATATCAGGGTACTTTAATGATCTGTTAGACTTGAATGGTTTTATAAAACGTGAATTAGGATTCGATCCTCCTGAAGACTTACCCCTTTATGGTTAGTGTATCCTCTGGGCTGAAGAGGCTGGTGGAACATGTTGTGCAAACATGAGTAATCAAAGCAGGCTCTGATCCATATTGAACAGATCTCGGATGTAACTCAATTTGTAGCCTTGATGAAGTAATGGCCGCTCAACTAGATGAGTGGAGACTCGCCACCTGACCCGGTCCACATCTCGGGTCTCCCGTCCCTCTATCTAGGTGGTCTTTTCGTTGGCCATCATCCTCCAGTGGAAGGGAGAGTAAGGGGGTGTCATCCCTTCATCCAATAATTTAAAAACCCTTAAAGATTGAGATTTGAGAACCTTCTTTAAACTTTGAAAACTGTAATAAAACATTACTAAAAGAGGTCATTGTACTCAAACATTCTTAGAAACGCTATTTAGCGAGGTAGATTTTTCCAAAAATTTTATGGCTGGGAAATATTTTAGGAAATACTCCCTAGACCTCCTGTGAGTTCGGAAATGCGGTCAAAGTTGTAAGATTTTAAATTTTGCTCCTCCCCACCAATAAACTGTTATTACGACTTCCTTGATCCTCAACACAGATTTTGAAATTTGTACTATTTTGTTGATGTAAAGTCTAATTTTGTCCCTTGTTTTAATTAAGGAAGGTTATTTCTAAAAACTGAAGTTAGTATTACGCAATATTTTAATCTTGAATAATTGATATATTAATTATTTAAATATAAGTAGATGGTCAGGGTTGCGGTCAAAAAAAGAAGAACAAATAGTTTAAAACTATTTTAATGTCCGACGTTTCGTCCCACTTTGCAGGGCTTCATCAGGGCTAAAAAAAATACAAAGAAAAAGAAAACTGAGAATATTACAACAATAAGGTAATTTAAGCTAGGATGAATATTATGTAAAAGTTATCCTAGCTTAAATTACCTTATTGTATCTTATTGTTGTAATATTCTCAGTTTCCTTTTTTTTTGTATCTTTTTAGCCCTGATGAAGCCCTGCAAAGTGGGACGAAACGTCGGTTTAAAACTATTTGTTCTTCTTTTTTTTACTGCGACCCTGACCATCTACTTATATTTAAATCTTTACGGTCAACTATATATACATATATTAATTATTTAACTTCAAAGTTTAACTATGGAAGTAAAAAATGACAATAAAAATAAAAAGCTATTAATCTTAAAAAAAGAAAATCATTTTTTCAGGTTATTTACCCGGTATAATATAAACTCAACTTATTGATATCCGGGGAATCTCTTTTTATATGTTTATAATTGTTGAGCTAATGTCATCTATTCATTTTAGTGGTTTTAAAAATAAATAATTGTTTCTAATCGGACGCTTTTCATTGAGTGATTTTTATGAAAGACTTGCATCTTTGTCTTTCAACAGAATTCAACGTTAAACCGCACTCACCCACTTTGGTTTTAAATCATTTAATGATACTTTTCTTTGGAAAATGAAATTGCAGTTCTGAGATAGTTGATAAAAAATTGATAGAAGAAACAAAAGAGTTGTTTTTCAAAACAGAAAAACATAATTGGGCCCTCATATGTAATTAGGAACTAACCAAGATTTTTAGTTCAGTTTAAAAATAAAGTAATTTATTTAAAATATAAATGAAAATTCAAATTCAAACTTTAACTTTATTGAGATAAAATTTTCTACTAAGAGCAATGTTCGAAAAAGCTAGCCCATCTCTTGCTCCAAAGGGTTCGAGTTGTATATATTTCTATCCCGTAAAAGTGATAGAAGTTACATTCAATTTGTTCTTCTTGGTTAAAGATGAAAATTGATCTACCAATGAAATAAATATTTTTTTAATTAAACTTTCCACTGTTCTTGTTTATGTGTGCAAATCGTGGCAGCTTTCTTTGAAGGATCAAGAACTCCGTATGCCTTTGCGATTAAGTATTGTGAAGAATAATTGGTCCGAGGAAAGTTTAAGAAAGTATCCTGAAATAGCATAATGTTTGGAAAGTTTTCTTTAAATAAATAGTTTATTATTAAAAAAAAATATACTAGTTTGTTACGGAGTTGTTTTTACTGAAATTGTTAAAATTACCTTTAAAATTATTATATGTATAATTAACTACACAATGTATACTATTTAAGCTATGCCCAAATAAAGTTTATTTTCTTCATAACACTTGCTTCCGAAGTTATGAACTTCCGAACGAATTCTGATCTATTGTGAAACTACTTTGGTACCAAATAAAAAAAAATGATTGGTTCAGTAGCTTCAGAGAAAGTCGATTTTTGGATTCCTCGTTTCTTCAATCATAAAACTTCAAATTTTGAGGTGGATTAATTTGTTTTTCTTGATCAGTTTTATTCAACGGCTATTTTTTTAAATTTAACCATAATGTAACCTAATTATGTGTGTCGGATTGTCGCTTATATAAAACATTATATGTGTTCCCTATTGACTTTTTCATCCTGTTAAGTCACCAATAAACCAAGTTTTTGGATTCCTGTAAGAATCCAAAAGGGTGGGTAAATGTATCTTGGTTGAAACCTATTTCGCTTCCAGATCCAAATATACCTACATAAAAGAAATATAAACAGCTGAATAGTGAGTATGAAAGGATTGATAAATGAAGCACACCGGGGAAGGACAGGTGACAGAGGAAGGAGGAGAACAATTAGTCCCAGCTGGAGTATCGACTCCAGGAACCAATCGATATCCTCAGCGGCATCCTATGCTGGGGCACGGCGGGCATTGATTTCCAGTCGAACCCTCAACACCTTTCCTCAGGCCTTGTCCGAAAAATTGTCACTAGGCAACTCCTCCGGGCCGGGTCGATAGGGGTGCCCTGGATCCATATGTATTGCAGCTCGCTGCTTCCCCTCGCACTCCACCAACTCTTGCGGATCCTGTCAGGGCAATCTCTTGAGAGGATCTTAGGCTTCACAGTTCGGAGCGTTCTTCCTAACGAACTAATTAAACGTAGGTTAGAATGATATTGACTTTTAGATAGGACTATCTATGGTGTAGTGGTGAAATATCCTTTATACTCCAGGCAACGGTTTGGAGTGTTGTTTAGAAATAACTTATAAGTATCTTTAATCCAATTGTATCCTAATATTTCACTCCGTTAATTATATTACGCTTTTTGGAAATTATGGCATTAATTAAATTATTTTTAGACCATCTTCACATTCCCTATACATATACCAATATGTATTGGTATTTAATTGGTTTCTAAACGTATTAATTAATCTGATTCAGTTGGTTACTTCCTTCCAATTTCTTTTTGAAGTGGGCTTCCAGTAAAGCACTTTACTCCCATCTCGGATCTAGGTTCATAACCAAGTTATGGATAGTAAACTTTATTTCTGTTAAGTCAGCTGTGGGTTCTATACATCCTGCCGGTCTATAAAAGTCCTGACTCTATAAGTGTACCTGATCCTTCTCGCGGTTGAGAGGAAGAAGCAGTGGTTGGAAATATGCAATATTCAAGGCTGACATTTATATACAATTTTGACTTATTTATTTTTATGCATTGAATTCCGTTTTTCTTGTCCTCAGTTAAGTCCTTTTATTTCTGTCTACAGTAGTATTTACATTTTAACACGATTAAAATGACTCATCAACACTTACGTTCGCGATTGTAAATCATTCAGCAGTGTTTTATTATTCATTATTTTATTGAGCATTTCATAAAGCCTGATTGCGAAGTAAATAATTCTCTTGATGCCTGTTGGTAGTCTCAGACCTCCTTACTTTATAATGAGTTGGGTCAAGCTTATCCTTGATCTACCTCTAGTATAAGTTCTATGGCTGATGGTGCTTCATTGATTTCATTTATAAAATGTATGACTTCTATCCTTTTTTATAATATTGAATTATTATAATTCAGATTAATATTAATTCTTTAGTACCTTATGAGAATAATCCTTGATGCTTATTAACCACCCACTTGATTTAGACGAGAGGAGCGGAGAGATTTATACTAAGCGAAGTAGAGGAGATAGCGGAGATCTGGCTCCGGTACTTGGACACCCGAGACGTCACGGTGTAGCGAAACTCTTGCTTCAGATCTAGTTACATGGCAAAAAAGTCCGCTTCTTTCCCCTCACTTTGGTTCCCTATGAGATTACTCTTGCTAAAATATGCATAATTATACGTAATTTTTTGAGGTGGATGGGTTTTTTGGTTCAAATTAATTGTTAATTGCTATCACTTGTGTGTTTTATTTAGTCTTATATCATATAACTTCTTCATGGTCCACTTAATATTATAGTATTCTTTGCCACTCAATCTGATAGCTTATAATATATAGGTATTCAACCTACTCTGAAAAATTATCAGAATGCTCATTTAGTTGAGGTTTACCGTCAATTCATGTCAATTATTCAGCAAATAATATTAAACCATAAAGGAGAAGAATATGTAACATGACGACCTGTACTGCTTATGATCAATATTTTTTCTTTGCTTCTGTCTCTCAGGTAATTGGCAGGTGGTCGGTAAAATCGAGTGTAAGTCGGTAAAACAGAATTTTCCTTGCCTTTCGAGCTAGGATAACGTACCCCGCATGTACATTACCGTTTGATCACTTTAATCATAAGATACTTTTTCAATTGGAAACAATATTCCGGCACAGATTTATTTTGGGGATTCTTAGTGGTTTTCCTTTTGGGATCCGTGGCAGATATATATTGGGGACATGAATATGTAGATAAATACTTTGTTTTATTAAACATGGTCAATGTTTCCAACGAAACTTATTTTCGGTTTTGATCCACTAACCTCAATAAGATATATCATCTTCAAAATAAGTATGTATTATTTTTGAATAATATTAAAAAAAAAATTTTATCGTTTTACAATGAAATCGATTGGGTTCATTATATTCAGCTAATAAAAAAAGATCTGTTCAAACTTTTTTTTTTTAAATCATTGAGCATATGATAGTTGTACGATTTTTCAAGAAGAGTGAGTATAAGTACGTCAGAGAATTTTCGAACTAAAGATACATAGTGGATTTGCTGTTCATGAGCGGGAACACTGCTAGGAAAATTTAATCCTAAAATTTAAACTTCTCCTCAACATTTTTGTGAGACTGGCCTCTGTACATAGGGTTTGTAGGCAATTTTTAATACATTAACATTTTTGAATAATGCTTTACCATGAAGTTCACAGCTTCAAGTCGGTTTCAAATCTTCAATGTCCCTACTTTTCGGGTTTTAGAATTATTTTGGGGTTTATATCTTCCCTATTCCTCCTTCACCTCATAATTCTCCGAAAGCGGGTATTTGTTAAAAAATTCCAAGGAATTTCTGGAAGAAAATGGGTCGTTGTGGGCGGTGATTTTTATCGGCGGAATCGACTCTGCAATCCTCGTTACCTAAGTGAGGGTTATTAAGTATAATCGATGAGTGTGATTAAACTATGCCAATCTCAAATTTAAATTTGATGCTTCTAACATAAATTTCACTGAGAAACGATGTACTTATTTTAGTTTTTACAATCACTGAATTTCCGTCGGATTCTTAATTGTGGAATTCAGTTTCTGAAGATACGGATGAACTCACTGGTATACAAATTGTAAAAATACAGAGATACTAAATTTCCATCAACGAAAAGTAAAATAGGAGAGAATAGATAACTAGATAATAAATTGCTTATGTGAAAAGACAATTTTAAGACAAATCGAAGATGTTTTGTCTGCAACAAGAAAATCCCTAAGGCACTTGGTTCAGATATTATATCTGGACTATTATAAAAAAAAAAAAAAAATCCAAAAAAAGTAATTATACACATTATGAAAATTTTCAATTGTTGACTGAGGCCCTATCAATTAGAAAAACGCAAAAAGTATACCATAAAAATCGAAAATTATTAACTACCTCTAGAGTTAACTACCTATCAGCCTTATTTATATATTTTTTTTAATCTATTTGAAAATTTATATTAAAAAAACCTTTCTCAACGTATAACAGCAAACAGGTTAAGTTGTATTAAGGTTTTAACAACTATTAAAAAAAAAAGAAGAAAAAAAAACTATTAAAATATGAATGTTTTTTTTCTGTTAGGGAGTGCTGTTCCTGGTCTTCTAACTTCCGGACACACGTGTACGTTCGACTGTGATTTATAATTTATTCATTTATCTTGTACATCAACCGTGGATCGACTCTAGCATTTGAAGACCTTCCTGGGGCGCACCAGCCCTCTATAAACTGGGTACCTTTATCTCGGTGAGGTATAACGGGTCGTCGTTAATGGTGAACACAATACTTCCTTGTTTAACCGTTAGTCGAGAAACAGTACTTCTTTAGCAAACGCTAAACCCAAGACTCTTCATGGGATTGTAGTGATACAGTTTTTATCATTGTTTAAAATTGGTGGATGGAGTCGGAATTAAGTTTAATCTAATTTCAAACCTACTCTAGCACATCCATCATTGGCCGGACAAATTGGCCTAGAGATAGCCTAAGCTCCGAAATGAAAAAACTTCGAACTAGTTTGCTCCGAGGATAAACGAATACCGACAGTATATTTATTTTTTTACTGAAAAGATATTATTAGTTGATTTGCCTATATTTGTTGACTCTGTGACCGGCCTTTAATGATTTTTTTTTTATTGATAATGTTTTTTATTGTTAATAATAGTACAAAAGAAACATCTCATAAGATACATGCAAAACTCTACCCTGGTTTAAACTAGGTTTAAATTCTTACTTGTAAATAATGCTTCTGAATGACTCAATTAGAATTACTACTAAACTATAACTTATAATACTAGCTATTAAATGGCCTATTAATGCTGTTAACGTCAAATTATTTGTAAGTGAATAAACTGGCTCATAAAAGAAGAAGCGTAGCGATCATATCGAGAGGGGTCCATTGAAAAATGGCGGGTAGCGGAGGCTAAACGGTTTAATTTGAATAAAACCACCTGTAAGCTAATAGCCCCTTCTATATACTCTCATCTATCCCTATCTAGCTTTCTTCCCCTCCTTCGTCGCCATTTTACTTCCCTTACTTAGTTTCGTTTCTTCTATTTAAATACGTTAAAGGGTAATTATTATAACACTGTTATTCTTATAAATATTATAAATGATTCAATTTTATTTACATGATTCAATTACCCTCCATGGCTTAAGGAGAAAAAATTATCTAGTCTTAATTGGGATATACTGCTTACATTTTTTTTACCAGATCATGGTAAACCAGGGCCTTATATGGTTGATATAACTTATATTATATCCATTTTTTTAACAGTTGATTATGAGGGGGTATAGTCATACAAATGACACCCCTAACTATATACAATGTTCTTATTAAAAGAAAAAAAAATAATAAAATAAATAGATAAGAATAATGCTTCTAAAATTAATTTAAAAAAATAATGATATTGGTACACTTAAATAAAAGAAACAATTGTCTTCTAATAGTAAAAGGAAACAAGTTAATTTGAAAAAGGGAAGAGAGAAAAAATAAATAATAATAATGAATAAATAAAATGAATAATAATAATATGTAAAAAGAGGTAGTGTGACTATGAATTAATTTTATATTTATTAAAAATTTATAAAAGAATGTCCTGCAGCAGTCTGGGCTTCAGTCTTCGGGTTGAGGTTGGGTTTCCCAGGTTGTAGGTCACTGCTCCTTTAACTGTCGGCAACTGATAGTGGAACTTCATGAACCGTTTTTTGATATAATTCTCTATTGACTCCACTTGTAATTCGCGATGCAATTGGCTATTTCTTATGAATCAAGGAGCATTAACTGCGATTCTTATTCTTCTGCGGACTTTATTTTGAAAAGATTGCTTATGATGTGAGATATGCTATCTTTTGATCTGCTGATAACTTGGAGAAATGTTTGCTGGTTTAAGTGTTTAAGTTTTCAGTTTTGTTTTTAATATGTTTCAATTATAATCTAATAATTTATTTCAGATGTATTTAAATTTAAAGATGAAATTTTAAATTACAGTAATAACATCAAATTTCGGGATTCAGAAATGTCAAATCTAACATTGAAGTTTTAATTCTGAATTTAAATATTTTAGATTTTCCTTTCTAAATAACACTTTTTTTACTAAAACTTAAAATTGAGATAGTTTTAAAAAGTTTAAAATTGAGTTTTCCAGTCCTCGTAATAGTAAAAAAAAAACAGTAATACAGTTAGCTATTTATTCATAAAAATAATTTTATGTTTTTAATTAATGTAGTTTACTTTTTGTGCATGCTTGCACAAATATGGTATGTCTTTAGTGAATTTATTTTGATTCAAACAAGGTTTGATAAACTTTCTACGTACCTATTAATAATATGAATTACATAATTAAAATTATTTTTGTAGGATTCGTGTCTTGTATACTTAGCTTTACACATTTTGAGTTTTTACTGTACGATTTTTCACATTTAAGTTTTTTTTTTCTTTTATAATTTATTGTATTTAATGGATGAAGAGGTTATGATACAAATAGAAAATTTTAAGAAAACAAAATTCAATTTTTTTTTTTGTTGGAGTTATGTTTTGAAGTGTACTTAGCCTCTTCTATATCTCAGTTATTAATTGGATTTCTGAGGTTAGTGTACCTCACACTAGCTAGATAGCTACCTACCCCTTTCATCCACTTACCCTCCAATTATTCCAACCTTTCTGTTGGAGAGTAAACCTGATGACAATAAATAAATAAATTCTTTAAATATGAACTTTTAATATTATCCTCTGTTACAATTCGACTTTAATATTACTGAAAATTATATTTTATCTAAGACTAAAGTAATTTTGTGCCTTTCAATATATACTTGATTACTAAGTAAGACTAAGAATACAATATAGTGTGTGGCAGATACATCAATGGCAACGATCGCCAAATATAAGGAGAAAAAATTTGAAACAAATAGTTAACAATGTATGTGGAGTATATGGACCCTACAGACGGTGTGTATAGGGCCTATTAATTTGATTTTTTTATGAAGGAAATAAACTTTTATTATACTCGCCATTATCCCTAACGATTTTATATACCAATCCCATAAAAAGCATTTTTATGAATCCCAAAAACAACAATTTAAAATTTATTTAGCCGTTATTCTACGAATAGCGGTTGAATATAAATATTTTGCTCCTCTACTGTTTATATTAGTACACTATTATATATAAAAAGTTTCGTCGAAATTAGTACTGTATTATTTTATTTATTAGATTATATTGAATACTAAATACAATCCTATAAGAAAAGATGTGTTATCGCTTTCAATAACAGCGTTACATAGCACCGTGTCAACTAGAATTATTTAACACTATGACTGCCGACTACCCTCCGAGTGGCAATTAGGTTGATGTTACAATTACGTGACGTTGGGTCGCATATTATTACCTCAGCTGTTAGGGTCATTAAATTAATCAATGTTCAATTGACCGATTATTGTCTCTCTTGTATCATTCCTAATCACGGTTAAATCAATTGCTTCTAATCAGCTTTTAATAAAACTCGATCCACTTGTTTGGCAACTAATGAGTAATCAACATCGATATCTATATATTCTATGGCTGTTTGAATTATATTTTGATAGCGTCTATTCATTAGTCATTAAAAATGACCTTGTCTCGACCAATTATATATTATAATTAATTTTATATAAATAATAGGACTCCGCTTATCCGTCCTAGTTGGAATATAAAAACCGTCCAAAATTAATTTAACACTTATGATATCTCGTGATATATGATCGGATTTAACATCTTTTCTGGTTGCTTTCAGTTTGGATGTTGATTGGTAAAATATTCTATTACTTTTTTAATTCGTCATATTCTAAGTGTTTGAAGCATTATTCTTATGGCAAGCTTAATGTTATTATTTTCTGCCTTTACTCTGTTTTGATTTAAAGGTTCTCATTTACCAATCTATTTTATTTTTAAGTACAATAAAAAAAATAATATCGCTGATCGTATTAAATTTGTTTAAGTGTATAAAAACTAAAAGATGCTTCGAGTAAAGTAGGCTTCTCTGTCATTGCTATTAAGTTACTGAATAGAAACATTATGAGTAGAGCATTAATATATTTAGCGATGACTTAACCAAATTAATTGGGAAACAAATTAAAGACTACCACTGTTAATTTTTTATGTTTATTTACACATTGTTGTAAAAACATTGAATATCGGAAAAATTCTGGTAACTTGTGTAATTCTTTTGCATTTTTTTTTTTTTTCGCTGGTTAAGAAAGTTTCTTTAAACATTATTAGTATTATACATAATCTTTACACTTTCTTGAGACTGGTCATTATTGTTTAAATAAAATAAATTTTATCCAATTTTAATCTCAAAACAATTTATTTTTCTTTATAAGTCCGACGTTTCGGCCAATTTGGCCACCCTCAAGGACAATCTTAATACAATTTTAGAACCCCATTTTAAAAACATTTATGCAGTCTATTCTGCCTAGGTCATTTATTTCAGTCCACAATTGTCCTATTTTGTCAATTTTTCATATTAAATTAAAAATTAAAACTTTTAATAGTTAATTTTTACTACATATGAAATTAATTTTTAAAAATTAATGTGGTCCTAAAATTGTATTAAGATTGTGCTTGAGGATGGCCGAAATTATAAATTTATTTTATTTAAACAATTATTAGTATTAATATCTAATGGGGAGAATTAGTCTGGTACGGGGACCTCGTTTCGTGGTCCCGTTTTCCAATCTCTGGCTACCAGAGTTGCTGCCTCGTACTAACCAAGGTAGAAGTGTCAAGATTAATTTGGCGGAACAGCCAAGAAATAAATATTAATTGACATAGGTAGGATCGAAACCACAAAGTTCCGAACTGAACGCTCTGGGACCTCCGCCCAAACCCACACGGGTGTCATGTCCCTTTCCTATAAACATTATTTCTAAACACAAATTTTTTTCATGTTATAAGCAAAGAAAACTAAATATACAATCCAAGTATGAATTCGAATAATATAACTCAAAAAAATACTGGTGTTTTAAACCAATATATTGTATAACCACCTCATCTTATTTTTCCATATAATTTTATTGTTCTTGCATAATATTTGTTTATCAAGTCATTTTGACTTTAACTTGATTATTAGTTTTTAGAATTCTTTAGTTCCTATATTTTGCTATTTTACAATTATTGAAGTTACCATCACAGCTACATTTTGAGAAGAGTAATTTGTTTGGAATATTTTTAAATAATTTTAGAAAATGTCATAACCATAGATTTATTTATTTTAAAGTGTTTCGAACTCTAGGGTTATTTACTTACACTGAATTTACGAATTTACAAATTGGTAAAAGCTAATGAATTCAGTATCCGTTTAATTTGATCCAGTGTTTGGATAGATTTGATTTAATCCAAGTTAAACAATTAGTGTTGAAAAACTCATTTGTTTTTCGGCCTTTCTCTAATGTTGATGTCACTGATCGACGACCCATGTTCACCATTTATATCTAATAAAAAGTCATATGTGATTCTGTCCTGCCCTTTTAATTAAAATTATTAATTAATCCTTTACTGATTTTTCCGACTATGTTTGATACGGCATCTTCTTGTAAGTCTGGATATAAGCACTGAACCATCTTAAACAAGTTTCTCTCTTCATCCACTCTTATCACTCTCTTTGGTATGAAAATGTATCGAAAGGTTTTGTTACCTTCGCTCTCTACATGTGACTGAAGGAACTAGTCATTAGCTATCGTATTCACATCGTTGAGGATCCTTATCTTAAAAATTGTTTTTGTTTAAGTAGGGATTTAGTCTGTTTTATTATAGTTCAATGTTGTATCTACATGTATAGTCGCAAAGTCCAAAGCTGGCTCCGGAAGGATATACTTAGATCAGAGGTAATTTAACAATAAATTAACAACTTATACTAATAAAAGTACTAAGAATTTTGTTATGGGATTGCGACATTTAGAAACTTGGTCAAAATTATTTATTTACTTCTTTTCCACAAATATTTTCCCCCAGGTTGCTATTATAATTAGCAACCTATACATATTTAAAGGGTCCATACATAGTCTCTGAATGTTGGCGTTATAAAGTCGGTTTTGATAGTATTTTGATTGAAAAAAAAGATTATAAAAGGAAATAAAATTTGATTCTGCAACTATTGTTAGTATGATGATTAGTTTCGATCCAAAATTTTCACCATAAAAATTAGAATTGATAATTTGTAAATAAATAAAAACTTTATTCCTTTAAAAAAATAAAAATTAATGCTCCATTCTAAGGGCTTCTCTAAAAAATTCTGAAAGTCCTAAGAAAATGATTCTAAATGATTTATTAATCATTCATTTTTTTTACGTCTAAAACGAAAATGGTCTTTAAGATTATGTTAATTTTTTTTTAGTATGCCTTATTGTACTTATTTACATAAGTTCTAGTTATACCGGAATTATATGTGTGCCCAATGGAATAATTTTATGTCGAAAATAAATATTATAGAACAACTGCAATGTATTATTTTACTGAAAATAGCCAATCAAGAATAAACAATTAGTAATAAATACTCTCTGAGAAAAGGAGTACTATTTTAAAAGATATTTTATTTACCGTTTTATTAGTGAAACTTTTTTTTTAAATTTTTGATAATGAGATCTATGTTTGTGTGGTATTTTTCTTTTTTTTGTACATGATACATACATATATATTTATGTATGTTAGGCAGCAGTAATGGTGCAATTTATGTGCCGGATTTTTTATAAAATATGTTCACGTCATAAGTGCTGCATCTTATGCGGTTTGCACTTTCGCTGATTCATCATGACATTTTACAAGAGGCTGTCAAATGCGCGATTTCAAAATACAGATAAGGCTTGAGGGCACTATATCAGTACTGTATCGAGATGTTGCGGTGCAGCCAAGGATAGTACTGCGATGAGATACCGCTAGTAACGATATCCTACCACAAAGAAACCACCTTTATCTTTGTAGCACACTATAAGATTATCAATTGCTTCCTTATCTAATGGAGATATCGTGGCTTCGTCTGACGTTTATATCGATACTTGACGCTTGGCTCGATACTACTCCTCTGTCAAGGTACGATTGGCTTTGAAAACGTCTCATATATTAAAGAATTTAAAAAAAATAAGTTTGTAGAATTATAATTGCATTTTGAATGTTATTTTGCATTTTACTATCAAATCCTGAGCGAGAATGATTCCACGTTAGAATCTGGAAACTCTTTAAGATTTATGGTTTTTTGGTCTTTCTTAGACAAATATATAGTATACTATACTATAAATATATAGTAGACTATTTCAAAAAATTAGTAACAAGTAAACTCCGCATAATTCTGAGAGTTGTGATGAACCTGGGAGTTGTTACAGGACTTAAAGAGTGAATACATTTCAAAAATGAATGCATGAAGTTCAAAACAGGACTTCTAGGAATTATATATGATCATTGTACAGGCACATTAGTTCTTACAAGTCACAAAAATGTTTACAGTTCACAATACAATTGTAAAACTAATTATTATAACTTTTTTTTTATAATTTAGTATTGTTTGTTAGGATGGTCCGAACTGATGAGTTAATTGTACCAAATTTTATTTTCTAATACAGGGGGGATGTATTAGAAAATAAAATTTTAACTCTAGGAGTTAATTTTTCTCGCTATTTACTTATATATATTATATTATTATTTATATGTAGTCACTTTTGTACTCTATTCATTTTTAATAATAGATTTATATATCTACCTTTTACTCGTGTATTTTCTTGGTTGCCAATTTTACTTGTTGTCAACCAACAAAGTCGATAATAAGATCGTTTTAATGTAATCTATTGTTCTATTATCCGAACTAAATTAAACTTTCTTTGTTGATTTTTTTTTCTAAATAACGTGTTAAATTTGTAGAATAGTATATATGTGGTGTTTCCGGATTTATTTTAAAACGCGAGGTATTTAAAAAATAAATATCTCATTTACACGTTTTGAAAATTATTTAGAAATACTAAAATGTTTTTCCTCATACATAAAGTGTACGAGACGTTAGAACTGAAGTATGTAACGCCGAGACTGATGATGAAAGCAATGAGGCAAGGTTTCTTCCTTGTGGAGATAAAGCTATTTTAAGTTCCAAACAAATAACTGATAACACAGTTACATAGCTATTTAACACCTATTAAGATCATTTCCAAGAGGTTTATTAAATTATCTCTTTTTTTTTTAATTGTTATATTTTTCCAGTTGCTTTTAATATCTTCTGTTTTTGTTAGTTTTTTTAGTTAGAAATTCAAAGTTACAATGACAAATTATATTAATGGCTTGACTACAAAAAAAACTTTTGATTCTGTACCACACTGTTGGTCAATTGGGGTACTTGAATTTTCAAGAAATTCACCCAGATATTAATATCCTTAGAAAACTTCTGGTTAATCGTGAAGCACTGGTATGATAGAGTCCTGTGGTAACATTGAAACTCTGAAAATTTGTTGGAGAATTTATTAAGAAAATTCGTATATCCTGTGAAGCAGCGAGATGGAATATCAATTGTCAGACTACTACAAAGTCATCCTCAAAAAGTTTCTCTACATTGACGACCTGCAGGGACATGCAATAACAAGGGACCTGTTACTTGAGGGAAGAAAGTCAGTTGCTTTTTACAACTTAGTTCAAGAGAAACCACGAGTTACCTATCTTTAGAAGAATTCTACAAATACCTGTGGTTTAAGCAAGCAAAAAAGAGGTACTTAGTGGCAAAATGACTAGCTAGTTTAAGAAAATACTACACTAGGTTCTTAAAAGCCACCTGACTCTCGACCTGAGCTCGATCCATAAAATAAGGTGAAAGTTGCGTTATAAACTATTAAACATCAAATAACATAACTACTCGGTCAAGTGGTATGTCGTAAATCGTCGTAAACAAAAAACGTATTTTTCTTTTCAATTTTTCCTGAAACTGAGTTTTCCAAACTTACGACGGAAATTCATTCTGCGTATCCTTAAACGGTTACTAAGCCAATAATTTGTTCCATAAAGTTAAAAATTGGAAATTTTATGTCTTTCGGTTTTTTGCCTATTAATCCAAAACGATGGATCTTAGTGAAAACGTTATAATAAAACAAATGGAAGAACATTGAATAATGCGTTGAATGAGTACCATCAAGGAAAGGGGCGTGACGGCCGTGCGAGTTGGGGCGCAGGTCCCAATGCGCTCGGTTCGGAACGTTGTGGGTTCGATTCCCTTCTGGGGCAGTTAAACATTCATTTTTCGGCGGTCCCGAGGAATCAATCTTGACACTTCCACCTTGGTTAGTACGCGGCGGCAACCTAGGTAGCCGCCTGGGGTTGGCAAAAAGGACCATCAGGCCCACTTGCCGGACTTGTTCCCCCTACCAAATACCAGTACCATCAAGTAATAATTCGGCTTAGTCACGTGGTCATAAACTACTTACTCCAGTTGGTCCTGGAGTCCAACATCTGATCTATTGAAGTCCGTATACAAACAGAAAATTTGCCGAGATATGTTCTATTTCCTGTGCTTCGAGTCCTGTACTATATAGTTTGGGTATAATAAAATGATCAACTCCTAACCTACAAGTGTTTTCTAACCAAAGGTTTAATTTGTTTGTTTTTTTTATATTATTTACATACAATTATATTCATTTTAAACAATTTATTATTTTTTCTTATTGTTAATTATTTGTAGTTTTAATGACATATTTTTTTAGGAATCAATTTTTTACTGTTTCCACAACTTTTCTTTTTGAATGCGGGTTATATGGGAACTCAGGCCATGCATGGCAATCACACCACTAAATTCCACGAATTAGCAGGAGTTGACTACTATAAAAATGGTGATTTGGGTTCTGAAATTAAACAATTTTGCATCTTGACCTGTTCTTTCATCTAGATTGTTTTTTTTCAAAAGAGATAATATATGTAGACCTAGGCCATTTAATGTTAGTAAAAATTACTGGGTTCACAATTGGAAAAGTAACAGCACTAATCAGAAAATAAATCAAATTTGTTTATGATTGGAGAAGTTTGTCGGGGGGTGCGGTCAGCAAAGAACAACATAAATAAACAAAACAATATTTATTTATTTCATGTCGACGTTACGACCTGAGTTTCAGGGGTTATGGCGTAGAAGGTAGGCCTAAGGACTTTGGTTTTAGGCCTACCTTCTACACATCAGTGATGTCAGTGAAGCCGAAAAGGTACCCCTATCTATTCAGTAACTGTACCATTGAATCCAACTGCGTGAACTAATCAGGCCAGAAATGATGTGGAGGTTTGCTAAGACTGGGAAGGGTTGCCTCGGCCGGGTATCGAACGGTCCACAATAGGCTTCTTAGGCCTCTGTGCCGCTACTACTTCAAGTACTAGCTTATTTACGAAAGGCTCCATTGTGTTCATTTCGATTGGAGTAAAAAATCATATAAAAACAATAGACATTAAATACTTTTGGAAGGTTTTGATTATCACTTATCCAATAAAATTTCAATTAATTTAAAGCAAAAAAGGATATAATTTAATTTGTAAGTAATCTTCCCTAAAAGGAAAGAAGAGCTAATGCTTGTCCCAGCTTAATCGGGGATTTTATACGTGTTGCATGTATTAAGAACATTGTGGCTTATTATAAAGTGCTAGGAACACTTCATAATAAATAGAATGTAGTTAGTTACAGCCTTCAAGTGCTTGTCTCATGAACTACTAAATCTTATTTATGGGCAATCATTGTAACACTCTTTAAAGGTCTGTTCTCGTTCACTGTAAACTGTTGTTAATTGTCTATATTTTATTTATCATCCTGAGAAGCGTGTGTGAAAAGCCATAATGGCCAGTTGCGTTGGTTTTATATTATATGGCTATGCTTGAAACGACGTTCCTTTTCAAAATTATCATCCAAAGTGTATTTTGTATATTTTCGAAGATAAATGCTATATATTTCATAATGCTATATAACTCGTAAAACATGTATCTCAATTTCGCTTTCAAATACAAAAAATTTAAGTACGGATTTTTCAACAATGGCCTTGAAATTTGATGTATGCCGAAAAAGGTTTTAGGCGCTAAAATACCAGTGCTTGGGTATGCTGATGATTGGATTAGGACGAGGAAGCTATAAACTAAATACAACAACTACGTTGATAAAATATTGGAAGGAACTAGGTCTTAAAGTAAATAGGGATAAAACAAAATATGTGGGTAGCAGCAAAAAAGACAGCAATTTCGGTATGAAATACATTTAAATCCTAAATTTCGCAATATAGGATGAAATACATTTTAACTGGTAGAGAGGTATGTAGGGCCAACGGTGACTACAAAAAACAAAATTGATGAGGATATAAAAGCGAGCTTGGGTAAAAGGTGAGGAGGAATGCTTGTTATTTTTCAATTCCGAAATTGCTTACCTCCCGCCTAAATTCACCCCTTAATTAATGATTTTTAAAATGTTTTGTCTGTTAATCGATGTCAAAACAGTTTTTTTTTTATTATTACGAATTATATAATTATATCATAAAAATCCTGAACCACAAATATGTTTTCTTTTTCTTTAAATTTCTTTTAGTTCCTACTGGGCATTACTATTAAATAACGTTGATCCTAAAAAAATAATTCATCGTCCCGATTATTAATCTGTTACATTTAGATAATATTGAATATATATAAAAAATAATAAGAGAATAGAGTAGACTGGGGTAGATTTCCAATTGATATATCGATAGGTAAGGTATCGACAATCGTGGCCCGTCCTTTAAGAGAATTAGTTACAGAACTTCTAAGGCTTCCTGCTTGGTCAAGTGTCAAGCCCTCTCATAGGAACTGGGGTACATCACCTAAAATAATTGGGTTCTCTAAGAAAATGTTTCCTTTTTTTTCATAAATTTTATAATGACAAAATTTATAATTAATAAGGTGTTCTAATGAATCTTCTAGGTCATATTCATGGATATGCTTAATAATAATGGTTTATAATGGAGAAATTTTATTATATTGAGAAAGTTTATTAAATACACTTTTTATTGTTGATACGTTTTTATAATGAATTCAAAAAATTATAACAGCCCACAAAGATCCGTAAAATGAAGCCGAGTTAAACTCAATTAATATGATATCGTATGGAAAGAGTATATGGAGAATATGTATAGAAAATATCAACAAAAAATGCACTCAAAGCTGTTTAAATTTCGGTTCAGTCAAAACTTTTTATCAAACTTATAAAAATTTATTACATAAATTTATATTCAAACGACAAAATAATGTATATATCATAAATAAATCTCAAAATGGTTGAAGTAGGATCTGCAGGCAGGCAATGGTAGAAGTATCTGATTTTTGACCATTACAATATAAAAATAGTGTGCTTCCATCAATAATAATTATTTATTTTAGTGGATCAGTATAGTGTATATGTTCAACATAAAAACAAAACAATAAATTTGTGTTTATATTTATTATGAATGTCAACATTTTGGGGATCGAAGAAATATTTTTTAAAAAAGTAGAATAAAATTCAGTTTTAACTGTTGTGATGAAGAACATCGTCGAAAAAATCTGGAATCGATCCTAGCGGCATCTGCATTGCACAACGAAAGCTTTTTAATTGTTTTAAAACCGACCTTATATATGGGACGCTCTCTTACGAAATGGGTTGGCGGTATTCACCCAATGCTTTTTAGACAAATTTCTATCAAACCTAGGATTTCTAAGCTACTCATTTACAAATTATCAATGTTTGGATGCAAAACTGATTATAGATTAATCAATACGGGTATATGGTTGATAGGGTGACTAGATTCTCCAATGTGACATTCCTAGAACCCACAACCGGAACATGTATCTATTTTAATCTCAAGTCCTTATCATTCCAAGTTTATATTTATTGCGACTGATTCTTGTAATAATATCATTCAGTACACTTCCATTGACATTATCAATACTCTTGAGATGTGTGTTAATAGGTTTTCTACTGAATCTAAAAGACTTGGAATAGTTAAGGAATTTTAAGGCCTAATTTTCCGCATTAATTTTATTTTAGAGGGGAAGCGCGAATTCGATGTCATGAATTAGAATTATTAGTTTTTTGTATATATATGTATATATAATACATGCTATATACAATTATTTCGATAACCTGCAGTTTTTATGAAAATGACATGAAAAGCTCACATTTTCATACATGTAATATGTAGGATAATCACAATAGAAGAAATCTATCGAAAACAAATTTTCACATAAGCTGCAATTTTGAAGTTTCCAGAGGTATGTTGAAGTTTTCTGAAAATGTGAAAAACTAAAGTTGCCTCATTTTTTCATATTAAAAAAATATTGATAGTTACGACTAGAATGAGTTTATTTTATGACGAAAATGTTATTTCTATTTTTGTATTTTACCCATTCTACTAATTACGATGCTGCAAAAAATCTAACTAACAGAAGTCAATGTTTTTATGTAAGATTACGGTTTCAGTCAGAAATAGTGTAATACACCAAACCCTTTAACATTCCAAAATTCAATTTATTATTAACTTACTGACTATTTCACCAAATAGTAGGACACATAATCCACTAAAATAAAGGTTTATGGACATTTTTTTTCTTCCTTGGTCCATTATTTCTCAGCAATCTTCTTCCTCAACATTATCTCAGAGGAATATCCATTTGACCACTTGGCCGGATATTCTCCTGCCCCTATGTATAATAAGGGAATGTAAAGAATAAATCGTTTATTTTTGGTAGAAGTGGCTACTACTCCACTGCTGCCGCGCCCCGGGCGCCAGAAATGTCAAATTGGGTAAAAAGAAACGCCTGTCATGGGTTTCAAGAAATCCTGCATTTTATGTCATTTTTTGGGCTAGTTGGGTTAGTATTATAAGCACAGGCATGCATGTATTAACAGAGGAAATGTAATTTTAATATGATATAAGAAGCTCTTTGTTAACTTTTTTACTTAGTTTGTATCATATCTTAAGATGCTGGGGTGACTGGCCATCGGGGTAACTATACTCAGTTTTTAATAAAAAGAAAATGAGAATGAACATTAGTAGAATTGACAGTAGTTCGTTTAATTATCTGAAAAAAATGGGATGTCTTCACATATAAAGTTTTTTTGTTCTAATCTTCTTTAAATTATTATTATAATTGAATTATTATATTATATGTGAAGGAATTGGATAGAGTAATGGACGAATGAATGCTAGAGTCTTTAAAAGACAGAATACGAGACGAACTGTGAAGACGAAGTGAATCTGTCTTCTAATACTTGTGAACTGTTAATATAACATAAACGTTTACATGGCAAAATACTAAAGTATTATTCTTGCAAGTATCTAGCAAGGGAACAAAATTGAGGTTTCCTGGAATTTTCATACAGTGCACTGGCATTGTGTACAAAGCCATTACATCGCAAGAAAGAAGAGGGGTTCTATACTTTTCCCGGATTATTATCATTATTTCAGTATTAAGTTTGTTTTGTTTTTTAAATAATTTATTTATTGTTATTTACAACTGTATAAGAATATACAAGTAAATTTGCTATAGGTGACATAGTGACATGATACAAACATGTGGAGAATCTACCCATTGATAGAACTCAAATAACATTTCAAGAGGCCATCTTTTTTACAGACGCCTAGGAGGATTATGAGGTAATGAAGGAGAAGCCAGGTTAGAAACAAGTGGATTAGGAAAATTATCATGGAAGGATTTGTATCTGGTCCTGGCCAAATCGGCAACATATGGGACATCGAGCTCCTGATGAATGACTTGATTTGTGACAAAGTAAGGAGCATTAAGGATTTTACGAAGGACTTTGTATTAATTTTAGGCCAGTAAAATGTTTGCTAATTAAAAAATTTAATAAATTTTTGAATAATCAAAAATTAAATTGGAAAAAAACTGTATTCGTTGTCAGAAAAAAAAAAAACATTCTAGACTGAGAAAAACGTATTCTGTCATGTTGTACTTATAAAATATCTGTATCATTTGTACTTTTCAAGTATTTGTATTTAAGCTATAAAAAATAATAAATTTGTACCGCTACAACACATTAGGGGTTAGAGGTCCAGCAGTACTTGGTAAGGTAGTACTGTTAATAGACCTGCGGTTGTACAAGGAGGTGAGTTGGTCTGAATCACGCTCAACCTCCATATTTTTCTCATATCTAGGGTTCCCACATTATAAGGATGTGTGGATCCCGGGGGGCTCCCGAACCCTCAGGATTGACTCACGGCTACAGTAACAGAATAATTGTCTTACCACTGAGCAACGCCCCCTTATATAAGTTATAAGTGTATATCAGTTGACAGAATTTCAAGATTGTAGCTCGATATTAGCCGAAGAATCTTAAGACTTGGTTGAGTGGAGGGTGATACTAAACTGTCTGCTGGCACATTCCGCCAAGTTACGCGTTTGATAGCGATCTCGATGAGGCAGCAACTTTCTTGTAAACTTGAAGGTTATGGTTCCAAGGAATTCGTTATCGCTAAATCTATAACTGATGACAACTAATATCTTGGTGTTTAAAATAGCTTTTCATCTTTTTTTTTATTTTGGGTATAGCTGTAATAACTTGGAATTAGGAAATTTCTGGTTCGAATTAAAACCGCATTTTTCAGTTGCTATTACGATTTATTTTCAGGTAGTAATATAAAACAGGAGTCAACATACTAAACCGAAAATTTTATAAAAAATTATCAATATTTAATGACTACAAGGATTATCCAATATGCTTCAATGATTGTTTATCAGTGAATGGTCAGTGTGGGCAACAAATAGAGGTATACTGAAGATAAGATGTTGAATATCCTCTTCAACGTACAGACAACTGGATGCACGCAATTGGCGACACGAAGAAAACTTTTAAGTGTATTTACAAAGTATCTTGCTCAAACATTGTACAAAAATTGTTGAGTATACTTTTACCTACAAAACTGAAGCCGCATTTAAACCACCACTACGCCTATGAATGCCTCCCTTACATTTTGTCCAAAAGAAATTTGTAATGAAATCAATGGACTTTCAAGCCATATTGCTTCTGGCCATGAACGATGATTCCCATCATCTTTCGTTACCTACCCTGAATAGCCGTTGTCTGTGCAACTTCTCTTTGTCTCATTTGGAATACTTCCTCTAATAAAATTATTTCTAGATATAATTGGGAAAGTATATGAAAAATGTATACTTTAAAGTTGTGTTGTAATAACCAATGTAAAGCGTCATCATATAGTGGATGCTGTCTGTGTCATATTTAAGTAAAAGTAATACTGCTTTGCGGTTTTCATTAACATTCAAAAATAAGGTTTTTTTAAGCCATCTTCCTTTGTTGGTTTATTCCAGACTTCCTTTCTGGCAATACACGGTAACAATTTTATTCTTACAAAACAATTGAATAAATTTTCATCTATTTTATGAAATCTTCATCACTGTTTAGTGGTCTCCCAGAAAATGTTTCATCGACAAGTCTGACCTATACAGGAATGCGAGTAATTTTTTCTGGGGTTGAGATGAGCGTTTCACATGTTATAGGAATATAGGAGGCTAGTCCATCGTTTTAGCATGACCCTCATTTCTATATATTTATTCCTGTTTATCCACCTATAAAACAATATATTATTCTGTTATTTTCTTCCATATATTCATATCTGAAACTGGATATTCTCTTATGTATTTTCCGAAGTCTTTCTTTTCGTGATCCCTCCTGTGGCATAATTGTATTCATGAGTCCCGTTCGCCTGAAAGTGGGCACATCACCTTTGCCCCTTGATATTTTTTAAAACTTACACTTCAAGAGTTTTTATTTCCTGGAATCGTTAATGGTCTTGAACAAATAAATAAATTATCTTCAAGTTCAAATAACCTTTAACCATTCCTTCCGGTCATTTTCCGTCGACGAAATTATGATAATATGATCGTCTAATTATTTTACATCTAATATTCTTCTGCTCTTGTTTTATTGGAAATTTATGCAAGAACCTCCGAAATTATTCAAAGCCGAAATATGTGCTGGGACCCCGAGTAATGGCCGGGGCAGACAGACTATTTAGTAATGTAGATAGGTAAAAGAGCTGACTACCCCCATTAGAACTTCCTTACATTATTCATATATCGCCCTGTTTACCCTCCTCGCTTCAAGAGCAACATGTTTTCATTTCTTCCGATCTTCGCTCACGTATTCTTGTTTTTTTAAACACTGTTGATCCAGCGGACATTTCCAGGTGGAATCAGCGGTCATGCTGTATTTTGTTTCTTCATCGACTATATCTAGGTGAATAAAATCAATTCTATTTTACTTTTAGAAATTATGGACGTTGGAATGATTAATTAGTCAAATATATATCTTGAGTTTCTCATCTTAAATATTATTACTTATTATTAACTTATCATTTTAAAAA
>NW_027114700.1:882107-892012 GCF_000696795.3 Halyomorpha halys | reverse complement strand
GAGAGAGAGATAGAGAGAGGGGGGAGGATAGTGGAAAATAGGACATATATAGTGTATAGTGTAAAACTCGCAAATCCGAGAAAATATACCACCAAGCGATTTGAATGATGATGTAAGGCACAAATAAACTGGGGCCGTCTGTAGCTAAGGTAGTCGAGGCGTAGGTCTTGGAAACTCCAGTGGCACAGGTTTGAATCCGGTCTTTAAGGTCAACTTTTATTTTTATAGTGGTCCGGTAATAAAAACGTGACCCCCCTCCCCACCATGGTGTTAGAATAGGGTGGTACCCTTTAGATAACCCTCCCTCTCCCGTGTGTTAGAAATGACCAGGATAGGCGTCATAAAAAAGGACACAAATAAAAGATTAAATTTATAAATGTAAGAATACGTATTCCAAACCGAAAACATTGTAATGAATCAATTCTAATTAATAATCTTGAATAACGAATTGTATAATTGAGGAGCAATCTATCAAAAATCAATATTGCACTATTTCAGAATTATCTATATAAAATTTATTATTGGGGCATAGAAAATGTTTAATTACACTTCTTTGAGAAAGGAAAATTTAAATTTTTAAATAAACTGAATAAATTTTGGTTGAAAAATTTTAAATCGCCAACGAAAAACCTCCTTTACTTATGAGAAGTGGATATATTAATTTTTGATAGATATTTCTCAATGAGAAATAATTAGTAAGCCTGTGTTTCCGAATGGGACCGCTTGGTCGGGCGATGGCGCTGGTCGCTTTGTTGCTCTAAGAAAGGATATCCTAATTTTACATGTGAAGTTCAATAATTATATTCATCAATATTATGAGGCTATGCGACCATTGCCGCGACCGAGTCGCTCTACGCTTATCCAGTTAAGACATAGTTATATGCTATCAAGGCTTTGCCTACCCCAAGCCCCTATCATTGAAATGGACTAAAATATAAATTTTATTGAAATTATTAATGGTATTTTTATTGAAACTTTCAATATATAAAAAGACGGAATTTTAATCAAAATTAAATTATTCTTATATGTAATTTCGATTTCCCAGTTGGTTCTCTATTAATACTGTTTTGTAAAATACATATATTTGTATTATATATACATATATCTGTATTATTTTTTTTAAAGATATATATCTTTCAATATATTTGTATTATTTTTAAAAACACGAGTACGTAATATGTCAATAAAAAAATGTATATATAGCCTTCGTGATAGTCAATCTATTACAAACTATTTTTTGTAAATATGACAAAATGATATACTTGAATTACTTATATATATTTTAATATGTTTATTGGATTTATGAAGGATCATTAATATATTTTTTTAAGTAGAACTAACTAAATCAATGTATCTCACCAAGTGAAATAATTAAATGTAAAACAAACTTATCTCAAACAATGTTTTCTCTTTTTATTGTACGGGCTTTGTATTTCATTTTTGTTTGTTAATCTATTTTATTTAAAAAACAAAACTTTTATTTTAATTCTTATTAAAACATAACCGGGTTGTCTTTTTGAAAATCTCTATAACTTTGGCTGAAGCGAGTTTAGAATTATAAATTTCCAGGGGTGCAGGGGTAAGTACACCCTTATCAGGCTTACCGATTTTCCCGTCAATACTGAACTGATAAGATGGCACCTGGTGGATATAACGCAAACCCATTTTTTATTTTTACGCATTAGGCAAACTTTACGAATATTGAAGTAAAGTATTTGTGCTAAATAGTATTAATTATGTATTTTTTAATTAAATAAAAAATATATCCTCATAATTAAGGTATTGCAATTGGAAATTATTTGAGTAGGTCTTGATTTTGAATCAACCGATTTGAAAAAATCAAGTGCCATCCAGCTTATTTTGCGGAAAGTAAAAAAAAAAAAAGTTACTACAAGAGACTTTTATTCATCGCTTGAAATTCGGCATTTTAATTTAAGATTTCCTTATGAAATTTACTTTCATTAGTACTTTTCCCAAATTTTGGTGTAGGGTTTTCGTTATTTAACATTTTTTTTTTTTTGGAGGTTCGCGTTGTATGCCTAATTTATTAAGTCTTTTTAGCAATATAAGTTCATTAATGTTTTGGAGAATACCAAAAGAAAAAATGGGAAAAGTCTGGATTTCACAGCCTAAGTAGTGTATAAGTACCATATCAGGGAATATGATATGAGGGATATGAGTTTTGACATAGGTCGAATTTAACATATATAGCAAAATGTGTTTTGCTGGATTTTTTTTTTTTTTTTTTTATCGTTACCTCCTTTATTTTGAAATTCGTACAATACATACCTAAGGGAAATGATAGCGTTATAAGGTCAGTTGCAGGGTCCAATTAGGTACACAGTTAAGATCATGTAGCTAACACCAGTGGATTATTAGAACGGGGGGAGGGATTTTTTCTTTCGATTTAACGAGTTTTTTGCTTGGACATATGATTTCCATGCAATTTAAAACATTTTTGTTCTTCTGGTGTATATTGTGCTGTTGTTCTTTTTATTCTCTGCACAGACACCAGTGCTTTTGGGATGCCTTCTGTAACAAATTAATTATCATTGGAATTTGATAGTAAGTGCAGTATGCAATTGGATATTACATTATTTCGCACTTGGACCGTTATTAGATTAGGAGATCGTAATAATAATTTAAATTGTGCATTTTTTTGTTAATATTATACACATACAATATTATTTTCAGCTGCAAATTAAATGATCACTCAATAACAGTTGTCTTACTAATAAATACTTGACCATTTTATTGTTAAACAAGACCTAAATTAATCAATGATAGAAACGAAAATCTATAATGTAGACCTTATGAAAATATGTAAAACTTGATAGTATTTATATGATATATGAATGATATTTTGTTTATCAAATCAGGTTTTCATCTAACTTGAATTAAAAAATTAATATTTGAAGATCAATAATAAAAATAAAAAGGAAAGATCATTGTAAAACAAACAATACAATACAGTTAATTAAAGTTTAATTTCTAAGTTTAATATTTTTTCTTTTATAGTAAGAATGAAAAAAAGTTTAGAAATTACTTTATTTTTAATTCCACTTACCTACGTCTACATTTAAATTGATACACCTAAATATGTTTACCTTATTTTATACAAACAATTGAAAGAAAGTAAAAGATTATTTATTTGTACGGTAGTAAAAAGACACACTACTATTCTGATTAGACAGAAAAATTGAAAAAAACATCTTAACAAAAAAAAAAATTGTGTCAAACTCAAAAATTTAATAAAAAATGCTACAAAATGTTTTTGTCTTATTAAAAATTTTTAAAAAAGTTTAGGAAACTTATTCAATCCCACGTGCCTTTTTTTCAAACCTTTACGTCTAGTAACTAGCCAATTTGGTATAAATTCAGTCCGTAGTTTTGTACAATAAGAAGAAATTCCCATCAATTCTTTTACTTGTTTTTTTTTTTAAAATCTTCCTTGTTGGAAATTTTACCTCTCCTCATTTCTGTCCCAAGTTAAGCCCAAAGGCATACCAATCCAGTGACATCAGGTGCTTGTGGATGTGGTTTCAGGGCTTTGGGATGGTTAAACGGTAGCCAATACTTTCATCAAATGTGCCCTATGTTTCGGATCGTTATCCTGATAAAACTGGAATTTGTTTTAATGCTCACTTTGTCCACACTGGTTCTTAAACGTTGTTTAAAATTTTCAATATATGAATATTTATCCGTGATACCATCAATAAAATGCCAAGCTGTCAATCTCAGACATACAGCCCCAAACCATTATGAACCCACGGGATGAAATATTCGTTTTATTTTTCAATTCTTTCTCTTCTCAAAAAGCATCCATCAGGCCCAAATATATCAAATTCGTCAGTAGATAGGAGTCTGTTACAAAATGTTAGATTTTTTTTTTCTTGAAAACAAAAAAAATTTATTGTTATAACATGTGAATATGTATTGTGTAGATGCCCGATCGTGGATTGATTGGTATGCTGTGTATTGTAGCAACCTAATGTATTTGGGCAGCATGGCTGAATAAAGCATTGCTTTCTTAAGCAAATTCAATTTGTATCAAAAGATATAAAAGATTTTTTGTTTTTTAGTCTACATTTTAAAGGTTTTATCATTGCAATCTTCCCATGAAATACATGTTTTGGAATACATTCGGAGATTTGTAAAAAAAATTTTCAAGCTTACTCGGATTTCTTTGAGAACTTTATTTTATTTCCTCTGAATCTTTTTATAATGTGCTGAACTTCTCTTGACTATTTCAGATATTTTCCTCATCGACTTCCCGTCCTTATGATGATTATAATTAGTTAACGCTCTTTAATTGTTGAGTGTGCTCCCGCTATGAAATTAAATATTTAAACATTAGGACATCTGAATCCAAACTAAGAGTATCATTCCTTCTGAGCATGGAAGTATAAATGCTTAAGAATCAAAGATTCCTAAGTTCAATACGAGATAGTCGAGTTAATCATTTTCATTTTGATGTAGGAGTATCTTTTACTGAATTTTATAACTTGAATTTTCAATTTCTTTTTCTCTTATTAAAAAGAATTAAATTTTTACACTTTCATAAAAATAAATGTAAATTAGAGTTTATTATCAGCTAGGTTTGATCTTCATTGAAATAATCTGACGGGGCTTAAATTTCAAAAAAGTCCCCTCAATAGATAAATATGTACTAAGAAATAATTTGATAATTAACAAAAGGAGATGACCAAATTTCCAGGTTGATAACGAAAGTTGTAACATTGATATACTTTTAATTATAATATACTATTGGAAAGTCAGAGATTTTTGATTAATTAGTAAGTATGTAACATATAAAGTAATTATAGAAAATGACAAACTATAAATAATATCAATTAGTAAAATTTATTGGATGGATGTTTTTGTGTTCCTTCTTTTTTAAGTTGTTATATTTCTGTATCACTGCAGAATAAGGAATTAACCGTCCTTGCGTCGAAAATAAGATAAGTTTCCACTAGAGGGTTTTTAAAAGCTGCTTTGTACATCATATGTAAAAGACTAATTTGGAAACAACATTGGAAGGAAGATATCGCTATTTTATATTACTATAAGATTTATATTATGTCTCACTTTAATTAAAATTTGAAACTGCTGTCTTAAAAACTTTTAATCTCAGTTGGAATTTATGACTTAATAACAACTTTTTCACCGAGATTTGTCGAATTTCAATAAATGAAATACTCTAGCTCGGCTACTAAGATATGATTTGTGAGCTGTGAGCTGTGAGGACAGGAAAAATGTGGCCGATGACAGGAGCAGCGGTGGGTTAAGGTTAGAGGTGCCTCTCGCTCTTTTAACTGTTTGCAATTTAAAACAGCTGTTTAAAAATCAGATCCCATCCATTATTCATGACCAGAAGCGTTTATTTATATGTGATAAGTCATGAATCACATTGATCTCTCTCTACCGATCCCTCCCTTTCTGTTTCTCATCTTTTCATCTTCCATTTCCTTTTTATGCATGACTTCCAGCCCCTTCTCCCTCTTGGTTAAGCACTGTTTCTATGGCATATGGGGAATAACACACGGCTGCTGACCCTTTTTCTAATAATTTTGTAACTTTCTTACATTCTTATAGTGTATTCCGCTATGAAATGTGATACAAAATAACATGAAATAATGTCTAGCGAGTGAATCATTGCATTATTTTCAAAACGTGAGTAAGGGACACATCATCAAGGCCATTCAATATGCAACATCTTGATTTTCTTGAACAAGGAAAATATTGCATATATTAATGTATTATAATAATATATTATATTGCAATATTTCATTTGAAATGAACGCAGGAAAACTACTAAACAATCAACACTGAATTGTTGGTTTTGTGTAGCTTTCTGTTAACTTCGGATTAAGTTCTGAATTCCACAGTCGAATCGATATTTCATTCCCAAACAGGTCGTTGTCAAAACAGTTATCATAAGCAATATTAGGTATGTTACGCGTTATAGAATATTTTTATTAGGATAGATTTTTTTACTGGAGAAGTGAAGGGGAGTTATGTGCTGATTTCGTTGCAATTTTAAACTTAAGTGTAAATAATTATTTGATTACAGGCGGGTTAATGTCCGAGAGGTAGACCGAAACGTAGATGGGAGAATTGCGTTAAGACTGATTTAGTAGAATTGGGCTTGGAGGGGCATCACCAGAAGGGTGTATGTAGAGAGCTATTAGTGGTATCGGCATCAAACCTTCGGGTTCGTTAGGTCTTTATTATTATTATTATATTGCAATTCAAAAATATTGTACTAAAGTATATTTATTTACCATCCACAGTTTCGTCTTAAAAATCTTAAGCACTTGCCTTAGGGATTATAAGACCGCTCAGCGGGCTATGCGACAGATCTAACTGAACAAAACTATTTTATTACCGTTTTTCATGTATTTGAAGCCAATGTAAAGAATTTAAAAATCAAAATAATCAAGAACTAGTAGTTTTTGAGATGCAGTATTAATTCTACCATAGAACTAACACTTATTTATTTACTTTAATTTATGGATTGTAATTATAAATTAGTGTACTATATTATAGCTAGGTAAAAAAAAATTAATATTTATCTGTTCTTGGAATAAATTATTTTACCTCGTGATAATTTCAAGAAAAAAACAAGACTGAACATGGCTGATTTTTGAGGTTTACGCCTTTTTTTATTCATTTCAGTATGAGTTTTTTAACTAGTCCATAGCGATGAAACTAAAATAATACGAATTCTTTGGTGACTAGTAGTATCAAATTTTTGTATCGACAATGAAGTTATATAGAACAGTGAATAGAATGAATCATGCTTGAGCCTGCCTTCTGTTCTTCAAACTAAATATATGATGCAACAAATGAACATGTTTTATATTGATCCTAATGATTCAATTTTACTATGTTTTCAAACGTTATCATATAATTCATAAAAATTTTTTGAGGTTAATAAACTTCCAAATGAATGTAATTTATTTTAAATTATCATATTATAGTATAACGTTTCGGGACCACTGTCCCATATTCATGTACTTTAAACCTACAACAATAATAATCCACTATAATAATAATCTTCATCCATATGTATTATAAATCATACAGTTATATTCACCTCATAATTTTTCATAATTTGAATTTCATATAGGAAGTCATGTCACATCTTTACACTATTCTCACTTTTCTACTATTACTTATTTGTGCATTGTTCACTTCTCCTTAGCACAACCATTACTCTTGCTACCTCTTTGGACCTTAACTCATGTCCAGTGTGCTGTTTGGTTAGTTCCCGGTTTTTTTTAAATTCCTGCTTTGTATTTTACATTAAACTTAGTGATTTTTTCCTAAACCCGTTTATTTCTTCAACTAAATTACATTCATTTGGAAGTTTATTAACCTCAAAAAAATTTTATGAATTGACTTACCAGACTTCCTAAAGAGAAAATCCAGTAATCAATTAAATATCAAAATACTTCTTCAATCATTTGTAGCTATGATTGTAAGTGCAAGAGCTCCTGTAATAATTTTAATTAGACCACATTTAACAGTTTATTCAAGCCAGTTATTATGATAATTGTTCCCGAAAACGTTAATTGATTTCAACACAAATCTCCTTATTAAATAATTTTATTGGATCTAATATTTTTAATTAGTGTGATTTATCTCTTTATACTATAACGTTAATTATAATTTAAAGCAGTTATATATTTTTATTTCTTGATTGTTAATGGTATGTATGTTTGTAGATCTTGAGGATCAGTAATTAAGAGAGCTATGTGGAGGCGGTGTTTCGCAACTTTGTTTGCCTAGTAATTCCCTACAGTGAAAAATACAGTTTTTAGAACAAAGAATTTCTTCAATTAATTATTAAAAAAACAAATGTAAAGTGTATAATTTAAGATTAATAACTATTAATATTACTTGCAATTGTTTATTGGAGTGTGTTCTATATTCATATGATACAACTAACTCTAGATTTGTGGCAGAACTGAATAGAGGTGAATTGGAGAAAGTATATGTGAGTTTGTTTTGGTTTTTCCAAAACGTAACCGTTCTATCTAGCAGGTAGTCTGTTATTTCTGTTTTGTATTTTCTCAATATATGCATTATTTAGAATTGTTAATTATGTCTTATATGCAAATGAAGTTGGAGTAATATGCATTTAAATTTTATGTATTCGATTTTTTGTAGACAGCACAATTGTATATTTTTCTATCGTGATCATTCCTTTTAGATTTCGCTTGAAGTGGTTTTTGTTTTTTTTTCCAATGTTTGATTTTAGATACATCAAATTTGAAAAATGTCCTGGTTGTCTGTAATGTGTAGAGATAGCAGTTTGTTCAGGTTTGTTAGGGTTTTTTTCATTTACACCTATTCAGTTCTGGCAAAAACCTAGGATTAGTTATATCACAGCAATATAGAAAAAACTGTAATGGACAATTTTAGGTAGTGTTTGTAGTTATTAATCTTAAATTAGACTCTATAAATTTTAATTTTTTAATAGTGAGTTGAATAGTAATAACTCTAAGGAATCACTATGCAAACAATAAAGTTGTGAAACGTCGCTCAAGATAAATAAATATATATATATATATAACATATATAAATATCAAATATATATTGGCTTTATGGGTAGAACACAGGTTTCCATTGCTGAACGAATCAAGTTTAAATCTGCGTGCATTAATTTTAGTGTGTTTCTTAGAGAAGAAATACTTTATCCATTCATGCTGCCTAAATAATTGCCTGATTACACAGCATACTGATCAATCCGTGACTTTATATATATAAATTAAATATTTTTATATGATATATTATAATAGAAAGATTTTTTTTTTCACAGTTTTCTTTTACAATTAATACAAACTAACTACAAGTTTTTCGATTTATTCCTTTTTTTTTTCTTTCTCTTCTATTTCACAACCCTTATTTCATTTGATCAACAAATTCCCCCTATATAACAAATATTAAAATATTTAAAATAGTAAAGTAATAATACAGCTCTACCTGTGAAACTTTTCATTCATAAACAATACTGTCCACTTTCATTGAGTTACTGACTAATTTAAAATACTAATCTATCTAATATGGCCAAACGAATAATTTTATAAAATTAATATTTAAATTATTTTTAATTTGTTTATTCACCGATACACAATATTAGTTAAAAATAATTGTACTTCAGAAAAACCGTACGTGAAAGCAGTAGATGAGTGACTCTTATCCTCAATTGCCTGAATATCAATCACGACTATTACGGACTGATTATTTTTTGTTTGAAAATTCGATTGAATAGTTCCAAGAAAATTTCATTTTTTTTTTTTTTAGCCGTTTTGAAGTTGGCACTGTTAAGATGTTCCTTTTTTTAAAATAAACTACTAGATGGATATTTTATTTTATTTTAGTATATTTTTTTTTGTTTACTAAATCGATTAATTAATTAATAAAATGATAATTTGACTAAATGATGTACAGGTCACACTACTCGCCAAATACAGATTAGGTCAGGCTGGACCAGCTTAAGGAAGGTCACAATCATGCAAAAGTTGGTATTATTCTTATTGTTGGTTGAATTGCGTTATGCTTTTGTGACTACATTGCTACTCCCTCGAATAACCTTGGCTACGCTTTTTTTCGTAGATGATGCTAACACGTATTTCAAAATAGTAAAATATTTTATGGTGTTTTTTTCTGAATTCAACGTGTTTCTGACATTTAACCTCAATCCTCTCCTGCGTTTTTTACTTGGCACATACGGTATAAATAAACTTTATTAAAATTACTAAACATTTTTGGTTCAAAATAAAAATTGAATCAAATTTTTATAACTGTCGAACAGATCCGTTACTTAGGACTACATCTCGACAAACGACTGACATGGAATCCTCATACAAGACTAAAAAGACAAGAAACTGCTCGTA
>NW_027114700.1:876831-881572 GCF_000696795.3 Halyomorpha halys | reverse complement strand
TTATAATTTATTGGCAGTGAACTCGGGAAGCAAATAGCAGGGCGTTGGGCTCTACTTATCAGTAACTAGTTTCTAGTCCACCTATTTGTATACTTCCTTAAATCATTTTATTTCTCTTACATATTTTATAAACGAAACAATTTTTTTTAAACATATTTTCTTATTTTTTCTGTGTATTTACTTTAATGTTCTGTCAATTCTACTATGTTTGTATCGTGTTTTCATTTAGCTCTGACGGGCAAGGTAGGGCGAAACGTTGATTAACAATAAAGTTTTCTTCTACTATTTTGGCACCTTTATTGACCGCCATCCAAACTATCTTCTTACAATTATAATCATTTAATTTATTATTTATTATTACTTAATTGTTTTAAAGTAATTTGTGTGTGTGTGTTGATACCGATAAATCATATAAGCTTTTATTAAAAACTAGAATTCACAACATAATATTGGTTTATTAAAAATATGTGAGCTATGTGCCAGATGACTGTAATAGATGATTTGTATAAAGTCATCTATTAAAGACAAAATTACCAAGCACAATAGGTCAGTTTTCACACTGATTCAACTGGGCAGATAAGTACCTAATCACCCACCTATCGTACAAGGTTTAAGATTAAAGTTTATAATTTCCATTATGATTATGAAATTTATTTAACAAAATCTACGGGAGGAATCGTGTTTGTAACAAGCGTGTCAAATAAATAATTTTTCATTAACTTCAGTAGTGTTCCTTCTCCTTAAATCTACTCCTATTATCATCATATTCCACCATAGTTTTATTTTAATGCATTTTCACACCTATGCTACTTTTACTCTCTTCCCTGGATTTATAAGGTTATACGAAATTTTTTAAAATCAAAATTTTTCATTCGCATTTTACGTCTTAAACATCAAGGAACAAATGATCCTTAAGTTTCCGTTTTGTATGTCTGTCTATCAAATTACTCTCTGGGCCTAATCGATCGAACCTACAATCTTATTTTGATGAGATTTTCAGGAACTGCTATCTAGTTATTCACATAATCTCCACGGCACAGTTAAATTTCGGTAACGGCTTATCCAGATTAGTCCAAACTTGGAGGAAAGTTGGGTTCATTATGAAAATAATAATGATCTGGTTTGAAATAATGGTCTAATATTAGTATTCCTTTAAATATTAATATTATATTAAATATAATATTATAATACAATTTTTTCCGCCACTTTTGCCTTCCCATGTGTGAAAGAATCTGTCTTGATTGACATGTTCCAAACAAAGCTCCTCCGAAATATAGGTAATTTTCTATTTGAAATAATAGAAGTCTTTAGAAGAATTTTAATTTACTTAAAATTTTATTTGTTGTAAGACGTATTTACTTGGATTTTTTTTTTATAACGAAGAAAATTGTTGTTTGCAAACAAATCTTTTTTTGTAATGTTTATAGTGAGCATTTTGTTTTTGTTATACAATTTTTTTTTTAAATTGTGATCTTACATGAATTATATCAATTGTATTATACCAAAAAAAAACGATTTAACAAGGATCAGTATTATTTTTTTTTTTTTTAAATCCTACTAAACGTTTGATATTGATAACGCACAAATCGATCGTTTAAATATATGTCTTACAGGGAGATGACGAATTTTAGTGATGTGGAATGAGCCACTGATTATTAATAAAGGGATACTATAATTAGAGGACGCCACTGGAGACTGGAGCGATGGCAGTCATTGATGGAGGCCTGCCGTAGTTGATTAACCTATTTTGATCCGGTTGAATTTAATCTATTCCATCTCTAATTCTCTATCGTCAGGTTGATTGCTCATCAGTAAATAGTTGCTCCGGTATAATCCAACAGGGCCGGCCACTCTGAATCATATTAAACAGCCACTTGCTACATTGGCTTAACCGCTCTTCGTTAAACGCTAGTCCTATTATTAACCCGATGTCTTACAGTATATACATTTTATAACTTAATTTGCATATATTGATAAATATATAATATTTATTACTTATATTTTTTTTTAGTTTTTATTGAAATGATACAATCATCCTTGCTCAAAGCCAATGAGTATTAATGTTGTGCATATTCAATCATACCATATAAACTTATTAAATTTTAAAAGAAGCGAATAAATGTAATTATAAAAATAAAATAAAATAGATAATTAGATTAATTATTTACTTATATGATTGTTTGAGAGTGGTTTATTTTATTATTAATATACACAATTTTGGTCCATTTAACTCTCAACCTCTATTCTTAAATAACTCTCCAATGTTTCGGCCCTCAGACCATTCCCAATGAGATAACCTTCAATATCGATGTCATATATAACTTTTTTTTATATATCTTAAGTTTAAAAATCATTTTACACAAACAAACTTCTCCTTTTTCACTTATATTTATCACTTAAAACAGAACCTACCTTCAACAAACAATGACATCAATATTAAAGGTTGCCTCCTTGATAATTGCCTGAGGGCCGAAACGTTAGAGGGTTATTTAAGAATAAAGGTTGAGAGTTAAATGAATCAAAATTGTGTATATTAATAATAAAATAGATAATGATAATGATAAATTAATGTATGCACATTTTAAATAAACATAAATAGATGAGTGAATTAAATATAGCAAAATAACTAAACACCTAAAGTAAAAAAAAAAATTAATTAAATAAATGATCGTAAACACATTCATACTTACGTACAATATAATCATTCTGCCCGTCACCCAACACCAAACCGATCCCCGCCACCCTCATGTGGATGGTAAAGCTCCGGAATCCCAACTGCATCTTTGAGACTGAGAGAGCCGATGAGACTGAGCGAGATCACTGGAGACAGAGATACTCAGAATCTGATTGGAGAGGTTGGCCAACTCCAGAACTCCAATAGAATCTAATTTAATTAAATATAACAATAGATAGAAAGCAAATGAAGAATTAAATCTTGAAATAAATGAGGATGAAATCATTATCTGGTTAGTGCAGATTGGGCATTGATTACAGGGTGGTATAGATGCAGCAGGGAACACTATATGAAGTTAAAATGTCTAAACTCCACACAATCCAAAAGGAATGGAATTCAAGAAGGTATTAAAGCAAGGTCAAAGGCTACAAAGCTGAAAGTGAGAATTTAGTAAACTATCATGCTTCAAACGGATCTTTGGATGCGGAACGTTCTATCTTACATTAAGGAAGAATATTTATATTTTGAATGTAGTTCTTATTAAATTCGATTTGAAACGAAGAACGTTGATTCTATAATATAACTCCGAATTGTGAGATGCGCACGCATTTGATAAAATTGCAGTGTTCTCATCACTCCAACTGATATGGCGAGTCAGGTAATCAGAATGGAGTGCTACACTGACGGGTTAACGATGCTGGAGTCGACTGAAACGTTGAAAGGAAAGTTGCGTTTATTCTGATCTGGAGGATTTGAGTTTTGATGGTGTTCAGTGGAAATAAGTAGTTAGCAACGACTGTTAGTTTCGGCATTGACCTTTCTGACCTCACTCTTATACCAATAATGTATGGTGTTGATAAAAAAATGCATTGAGAGATTGTACATTAGGTGGAATCATTGGAGAAGGGCACTTACAAATGTGATGTTTTTCAAAATTTGTTACCAAGTTCAAAAAAATTAAACCTTAGCTCATCATGAGTTTAACAGCAACAATGCCAACCAAATCTATATGATCCGTATTGGTATTTAGAGTGTGAAATGGTCCGACATATTAATTGCCCGCAACCTTCGTTCCTCTTTTCTATACCAGCCTAATCCTTTATTCAAATTGGCAATCAGTTATTCTCACGAGGCTGTAAGTGCCGTTAACCCTAACCCCATTGGACAAATTTTGACCTTCCCAGAGCGTCTCCTCCCAACGGGTAATTAACCACAATATGAAAGTATTTTCGCAATTAGACATAAAAAAAAATTGCTTTTTATTTTCTTCTTGGGATATCGTTAACTGAAATAAAAATCATCAATATGCATATTAGTGTTTTAATTTTTTTATTACACAAGGCATATGAATATAGTGATAAATGAGAAAAATTGTTTCATTCAATTTACATATTTTATTGTCTTCTGAAACCTGCTCCAAAAAAAAATTCCGAAAATTTTATTCCGTCATTGCTATTGCTAATTATGTCTTAAGGCTACCTAAGACCACTTATTACTTTTTAATAAAATGTATTATGATAATGATATTTAGATAAGTTTTCTTTCTCCTAAATTACTAATTTTTTTTTTTTTTATGGGCGTTGATGACCTCAGGGTTTTACGCCCTAAAGCCCCAACCGACAACAACTAAATATTTTGGGATTAAAAAAAAAATAACAGAAAAACCTTTATTTTTTATGGTATATATGTAAACTGTAAAATATTTCGTGGGCTTTGATTTATTTTATGCTATAATATTCCAAAAAATAGTGATTTTTATTTTAAATCTAGGTTTTTAACTGTAAAAATCAGTTGTTATGAATTTTTTTTCTCCAATAAAGCAACTAGATTTTTTTTAAATATTTAACTGTTGATTATATTTATTAATTTCTTAATATAATATATATGAATTATATATTATATAAATCTTTCCCTGTAAATACAGAAGTTTTCAACAAAATCTACGGGAGGAATCGTGTTTGTAACAAGCGTGTTATAATTTATTGGCAGTGAACTCGGGAAGCAAATAGCAGGGCGTTGGGCTCTACTTATCAGTAACTAGTTTCTAGTCCACCTATTTGTATACTT
>NW_027114700.1:875751-876781 GCF_000696795.3 Halyomorpha halys | reverse complement strand
CTGTAAATACAGAAGTTTTCAACTGATTTTTCAAATATAGGTCATAAAATTCAGTAACCTTAAACCAAAAATAATAAATAATAAGTTAATATAAAGTTTAAATAAATATTTTATATTAACTAAGTATTGACCTACTTGGCTAATTACACAGGACAATAAGATGAAGGGTTTTTAAAAGTTTTGGTTATTATATACAACTAGTTGAATGTCCTGTCTTAAGTACAGTTTTAATCCTCCACTCTCTTTCCTTTTAACCCTTTGATTAATATATTTAACTTTTAATTTAATATGTATTAATCTTCCTCCTCCCCCAATTTTTTAGGGATTTGCTAGAATTATTAAACTTTGATTATAAATTTTCTGTAGAAACAATTTAGAAATGAACACGGAGTAGAGGCTCCATTATACCTGCAATACCAATTTCAAAAACACACTTATTACATAGATTTTGTTTTACATTAATTAACTATAATACATAAATTAATTATATTTTATTATGCATGGGTGCAATATATTGTCCCGAAACATTATCACAAAGAAGTAGAGAAAATATATTGTTACAAAAATTGTAGTTAATCTAGACTATTAAAAATAATTCTGGCCAAATTCATTAGATCATTTTAAATAAATTATCAGATAAATGAACAGCTTGTTCATGACAAAATGTCCAAATTAGAAATTCCAAAACTTCTACTGAAAAGTATAAATAACACACATTTTCTGAGGAATTTCTGGCATTTTCAAAGATTATTATAAATTGTTTAAAATATAAGAAAAATATTAAAAATTAAAGAATAAGGGGAAGGAACTATTTGGATTTTCGTATTTTTCTTCTAGCATTATATTTATAACATTAACAACTTTGCCTGTAAAGACAAAAGTTTTCAGTTAATTATTCATATGTAGGTCATAAAATTCAGCTACCCTTAACCAAAAACAATAAATAACAAGTCCATCGTTAGAAATGATATAATGGATGAAGTTGAATTTAAATATTATTTCAATTGGCATTCTAAGGATCAATGAGTGT
>NW_027114700.1:847020-875660 GCF_000696795.3 Halyomorpha halys | reverse complement strand
GTCCACGAGCGGTAGTTTTAAATATTTCAAAACACCATATTAGAACAGGTATGAAACACCCTTTAAGTCTAGACTTTGTGGTGGCAAGATTAACGTCTTCAGTTGACGTTAGCAAGGAGAATGTTTGAAATGGGTTTGCCACTGTCGAAATTATTATCAACATTTTTATTTCTTTAGTATATTTCTTTTAAATCTATTTTTAATTATAATTCATTTAATGTTTCATTATTTTTCATTTGTTTTAGTGGCAGGCCCATTTGAAACTTCTCGCCATATGATCAATTACAATTAATTAATAATGAAGTACTTGTGTGTTTTTTTGGTTACCTAAGAAACTGAATGTTTATGTTTTATAATTGTGATCGTGTTGTTTTAATTTTCAAGTATGAACCTTGTTGTTTAGATAATAAAGACCTAAAGATTCATCTTTATTATTATACAATAGGAACACGCACTAAAACTTCATAAACAAATCGTTTGTGACGTACTATGGAATCCTAACAAATGAATGACTTAGTGGAAATAAGGAAAAATAGCCATTCTCTGGAAAGTTTTAAACTCTAATTGACATCAATTGTATAAACTTATATCAAATTTTAATATCAGTATTTCACAAAGCTAATTGTAGTACGGAGTCAACTTAAAAAAAAAATAAAAAGATAAATCAGTCTATTAAGGATTAATAAGGAGTAAAAAAACAAATTTCACATGGAAAATAAGACTTTATTGCTTAAGACAAATGAACCTCCCAAAATACTTGTAACCTAGTGTAGACAAATTAATTAACATATTTCATCATAAATGCCAGTGTATTTATTAATCTGTGTTAATTTGAAAAGAAATTGATTCATTTTTTTTTTATTATTGTTATAACCTATTATTATTAGTTTTCGTTGTCCATAATTACGTAATATTATTGTTCCTTAAATATTTTACTTGATTTGCCAGACTCTTAAAGTATTGCATAAAGCTAGCATTTATTTGCTGTATATTTGTACAAGAAATTTTCTTTTATAAATAAAGTTATAAGTACTCTGCGCGGAATTAGTGACATAGTCGCGTACTTGTTTTTTGAAGTTTCATTTGAAATTATTATTTCGTGTAAAATTCTTATATATTTTTTTTTAGTTGTAAATAATCTCTTTTTTAGATATTTTCGTAGTAATCCGTTTTTTTTTAAATTTTATTTATTTATTTTATTTATTATTTATAGTATTTATCATATATAAAACATTTTGAATATTTAAAATTGGTAGAAGATAGTTGACCGTATGAAGTAGATTGGAGGAAGTCCTGGTGGTTGTCAATAAAGGTATCAAAATAGTAAAAGAAAAGTATTTATTGTTAACCAACGTTTCGCCCCACTTTGTAGGTGGGTTGGTAGTGGGTGAGTTAGTAACAGAACATTTTTATCAGCCCTGACGAAGCCATCCAAAGTGGAGCCCAAAGTTGGTTAACAATAAATAGTTTTCTTTTTTCTATTTTGATACCTTTATTGACCACCACGATAAAATTTAAAACTATCTTCAAATTACACTCAGGATGTCATCTCGGAAAAGGTCGACCATTAATGAGCAAGGGCAAATTCGATTTTTTTAAAAACGATTTATCTATTGGTCTGGCATGTGCATTAATAATGGAAAGTAATCTAAATTGCATTATTTTTTAAATAAATATTTTAATTGACCCTTGTAGGGATAAGCATTTAGGTCTCTCTGCGACGTGAGCCTTTGATTGGACCTGACCTTCGCAACACTCCCTGCAGAAAACCCTATATCCTACTTACATTTATCTATTGTTATTAATATACATTGTAATTTGTTGTAATTGATTTTTTTTTTGCCATACATTTTACATTGTAAATATGGAAAACGCTACTAATTATTCATATTTTCCCTTAATAATTATCGAATATTTAAAATTGAGTAGAACTTGCTATTTCATTCAGTATATTAATTTTTATTATTAAAGTTTAATTTAATGAAACCTTATTTTTTTAACAGTTACAGATATTAATAAAAATGTAACTTCATCAATTGTAAAATATAAAATTATATCTAATTCATGTAAACTGTTGAACTTTTAAACGTAGAAATGAAGCACAGTATGGCCAAAACAATTAAAAGGGAACTGAAAATAGTAAAAAAAAAAAATTATTTATATCTATAGTTTCGACACAGAATAAAGTTCTGAGTTTCTTTCTGACCTCCATTTTGGCCATTTTATTCCTAAAATTATTTCCTTATCAATAATGGTGCCTATTTTCCTAAGTGAACTTAAAAGTACTTTTGATTTCTAAAAACGTTAAGTCAGAATTAAATGAATTATAATTTTTCAGTTCTTTATTGCTTTACGTAAATTAATTATATGGAAATCATTATCGATGGCGTTTTATCATGATTGTTTTCTTTTCAGGTTTACATTCTTACCTTACCTAAATTCAGAATCGATATTCATTAAACTAAAGATAACATAAAAGTGTACAAACTAGGAACACTTTTTCTTGATTTAATTGACTTTATTTTTTTTTTAGCGTATACTAGATCCTGGTTTTATAAATTTATCCTGGTATACTTATGGCATATCGAGAAAACGTTTATATGTGTTTATTAACCGTTTGTAGAAATCAATGTGTGATGTTCATTGGCTAATGTTATATGTGTAGATGTTTAGCAGTATGGTAATTAAGTTTCTAATTTTTTTATGAAATTTAATTTTAGTAGATATCAAACACCCCTAGGTTTCACGATGTATATCACAAAATTCTTCGAATTATTCAAATATACAAAATTTTGACTATCTTGTGATTTTCATGTGTGTTTATTTAATTTCATAAATTTGGACGGTAAATATTTGATTATTGCGCGAACTATTGTCGACTAAAAATTTCATTACGTAAGGGATTAAAATCGCGGAATTCTGTATTGTTTTGTTTTTTTTTGTTTTATACAGTTTCGAAATTTCCAAATTTGTTAGTTTTTTTTTCCTATTTTATTTCAGTTACTTAGCCATTTTTGTTTCCTAACTGGTTATCACTCTCGCTTGCAATCGACCATCCATCTTCTCGATTTATCAAATAATCGATTGTCGGTTGGGGGAGGAGCCTGGTAGCTGTATTGATGTGTGTGCAGGCGGTTCGATGTCCGGTCCGCGCCTAGCCTCTCTGCGGTCACCATGGCAACGGTAGCCGAGCAACCACACCCACGCTGTTCTCGTATCTCACACACACATACACTCCCCTGCACCTATCGATTCCTGACGTAACACTTCCAAGCTCGATATTATTCACTTATCTTCTCCTAATCGAGTCAACCTTGACGCAACAGCACAGCTGACATCGAAAGTGCTCAATATTTACTACAGTGGTCCTAAGCAATATCATAGCGGTCTTTTCACGATTGGTGTACTGATGCTATCTGGATTGTGTTTTGTTTTTTTTATTTCATTCGCAAACAAATCTAACGTTAAGTCAACTGATTTTATAAAATTAAACATCAGAATTTTCTATGATATAACCGAAACATTCATGTTCTTGTATATATTTTTTTAGGATGGTAATCTGTTACCGCTATTATTTATCGTCCATCAGTAGTATTGTAATATATTTTCCAACAAATGTTGAAAGATAATAAATATTTTTTCTTGTGATTCACATTGTCCGTCTCACACAATAAATCTTAAAAAGAAATAAATTATTTGTCATTTAAAATTATCTTCTTTTATAACTTTCAATTAAAAATTATTTCAAGGTTTTTTAATTATTATAATTATTTAAAATTTGTCCCTGCTGCTCCACTAAGCTGGATAAAATTTGTCATTTCTTGTTTTAAGCACACCGTGATAGTCCATACTTATTTATAATTTTTAAAGTGTAAAAAAAAAAAAAAGAGAAAATAATTCACCCAAAATCACTCATCCGTAATCTTGTTTCCAAATCAATTCTGGATAAGTGATGTCTGAACAGAATATAGATGTCTTGGTAACCGATTTTGCATACTGTCATTGCAGTTAAATGGTAGTTTCTCAACAAGTAATTTTGATTATGTTTTTTTAATTTGCAAATTTAGTTCTAATTTTTACTTTCACTTTCCTATGTTTGAAATGTATAAGGAGAAGTATTGAGGTCGTGAAAAAAAATTCCTTAAATCTAAATAACCTAATTTCGCATATGCCATACTATACAAAAAGTAGTACGAAACTGATATTGCTTATTTAAGGCGAGTGTATGCCTCGTGTGTGACAGCATTATTTTCAATAAAATTGACTGGTCGTAAGTGCCACTTGATAGAATTGATTTTTCGATTTTTTTTTTTTTTAAACAGCGTTAAACAGCACTAATAATTTGGTATAACTCAGTATGTCAACATACATTCAATTCAACGACATGAATGGTCTTTAATACCAAATGGATCTCATTCACATTGAAAATGTCTGACCGCTTAAATGCGGATTAAAAAAAAAATCATTTAAAGTACCTTTAATTTGGTTATTTGAAAAAAGTAAACCGTTTTCATTATTATTAATAGTTAACAATGTATGAATACAAAATATTAAAGAATTATATGAATAACAAAATGAGAGAAAAGAAAATCTAGATAAAAAAAAGATAAAGAGACCTCCGATTCGAACCGACTAAGCCGAGACCCCGATCTTTTCCGATTGCACGACGGTTTCATTTTCTTATGTTAAATGGTTGTACTATTGGTAAAATAAAAGTTTATATTCGTTATTCTCACCTCGAGAACCCCTAAAATTCGAATTTTATAGCGATAGAAAAATAAACAAATTTTGTTCCTAATTTTCGACTACCCTTTTTTGGCGAAAATCGCAAACATAGCAATAACTTCAACATGAGCACACCAATCTACAAAAAACACGGGGATGTCTTTGGGTGGTAAGTAAAAGTTGTGTGATGAGGAGAGGGAAACTGTTAAAACAGATTTTACAAAAAATAAAAACTACGTAAGTTTTGGTAGTACATTGATCAAAATTCAATTGAGGACCTGATAACTGAGTGGGTTAGGGCGTAGTTCCCGGGGCGCTTGGCGCTGAAGATTATGGATTCGATTCCCACCTAGGTCAGTCAAGATTTATTTCTCGATGGCCCTGGGAAATGGATTTCAGATGAAGCTGGGAAATCTTGAAATTCCTACTCTGGGGGTGTATAGACCCTCAATGGAGAATTTAATCCTAAAGAAAAAGTCAATGCGGAAAAACGTCATTTAGACCATGAGTAGTAGGTGATTTGCCCCTATGATCATTTTCTCTTGTAATTAAGGATACCCGGTTTAACCCAGAGTCAGTCCACCGCTGACAACAGAATTAATAATTATCTCCCACAACCAGACTCGAACCCGGGCTTAGCTGTAGAATCCTGTCTTCACCCACGGTCTCTTGTTCACTAATTTACCTTACCCCTCTTTTGAACAGAAGAAACCGCAAGTTGACTTTTTTTTAGTAAATCCCTACTCACTTATTTTTTGAGACTGCTAATTTATTAATAAGATTGTGAATAGGCTCATTTATTATTTTTTGACAAAAACATTTAGTGTTTTGAGTGGTATCTTAATCCAGTATATTTATACCTTTTTAATCATTTTACAATTAACAATGAAAAGTAGTTAATTATTTAAAAATAAATAAATCAGACAGTCAAAAGCTGAAACAAGCCTAATGTTTTGTTTTGATTATCATTTTTTGGATCACTTGCAATATTTTACTGATTTTACTTTTCTTTGGCGTTATTATCATCAAAGATTTATAATTAAGAAATTAGTCCGTATTTGACCCTTGTTTATGTTTATGAGAGTTGAAAGTGCAGATGGAACGACTAGGCAGTAATTCAACCAATTGGCATACATTATCACTGCGCGGGACTACTACCCCTTTATGCTCCATGAAACTTCCTCGGGCAATCTACTTGATTTAGTTACTTTGAGCGGGGTCCAGGGTCCTCGAGCGTAATGAGATCAAGCGTTCCTTTGTCCTGGGAATCTCCTTTTGAAAATACTCTGATTTAGACTTATTAATCCAACTAGCGTATAGCTTATGAATTCAAACACTTCAAAACAAAGAGGTAAAGGTGTACGGGAAACCCAAGTGGGACAGGTCAGTTTAACTACCGTTATTGTATACTTTTAACTTTAAATAATGCGTGTCTAATTTGTTAGATTTTTTTTCATTATCTTTTTTTTATTCTTTCTTGCTGTTTATACTCGAATCTATTTTGGAATCGAATGGCTGGGGGGCCCTGGTTAATTACGGAGACCCTCGTGGTTTGGGCAGAAGGCTGCCAGAGGGCGAGGCGTTAAATATCCCCCAAAAGGAAGGGGGATCCTAGGGGCCCCTAAAACTATAAATTCGTTGGTAATATATGTCCTTCATTTAATTTTTTTATAACGCGGTGCTCCATCCCCTTTAATTCCCCTAATTCTGCTATTATGTCTAACTTTTCCAAAGATTCACTGTATCTTGAGAATTCTAACCTTTTTTTTAATCCATTCGCCATTTTTTGATATGAACAGTGCATTATATTATGGAAACAAAATAATCACGGATAAAGTTGCATGGCTATTTAGTTGTGGCATAAAAATTTATTAGAACAGACATAAATGACTGCGGAATTATTATTTTGTGGTTGCTACTAAAATTAAAATGGCCTGTGCACAGTTTTCCATTTCCATAAATCACATTTAATAGTAGGACTGAAAAATATTTAAAATTCATTACAACTCATTCATTAAATATGTTAAAACTCATTAACATTTTTTACGATCTACTAGATTTGCGAACAAAGCTTAGTTTTATTCTTACAGTACCATCCTTGTCCTTGCTTCAGTTTGAGTTTCATGCTCCAAGTTTACTTGAATTAGTAAGCCTACGTCAAGAAATAAAGTCACTTGTTCATGTAGAGCATCTTCAGTCAGTCTCCAACCCAGTTGGAGGGTGTCCTCAAATGTTTTTCAGAACAACTCAGTGTTAGCAACACCATTAAAGAACATACTGGTTAAATTATTATTTGAAAGGTGAAGAACTATAAAAAAAAAAAATCAAAATTTTCTAGATAAAGATCAAGAAAACTACTTTGTCCTGAAAAAAATGATTACTTGATTTTTGTCAGAAAAATCATGAATTACTTTTTCAGTTTCTTTTTTTTGTTTTTAACCTACAACAGTTTCCATCAAAATCAGTGATAAGCTACTCAATCTTTCTTGACGGTTTTGTACTTCTCAAATCATTTTTTTATTAAATATTTTGTTAGTTTAAATAGTTTTGGTTTTATTTATTTGTTAGTAGTTTAACCTTAAATCATATTCAAATTGTCACATTAGTCAATATTACATGCAATATAGCGATAGGAATGGTTAATTATAAATATTAGGTTTTTTCTTAATTATATTCTATACTCTTAAGACATGACCCTACCAATAGGCTTAAGTTTTATTCATTTAATATTTTTTAGCCTTAAAATATACATAAATGTGAATTTCGGCACTCGAGTGAATTACACTCGTTAAATAGCCGCATTTTTCCCCTCTAAGCGAACCTGTAACTTCATGTAGAAAATCGCTACCTTTATTCTTAGTTTCCTAAGTATATTTTTGTCTCAAGTATAGTCCCGAGTGAACCTCGAAGTTTAATACTTTTATTATCTGTTGGTAGTTTCAGTAACAATAGAAGTGTTTTACAACTCACTAGTCAAAGAAGAGCACTTTTTTTGGCTCTTTAAAAACTAACATTAATGCACCAAACTTCAAGGTTCCCTCAAAACTTTACTTTTAAGAAAATTTTAATTATTATGTCAAATTTTTATTTAACGTGTTCTAAACTGAATAATATATGGATAAACTTCCCTCACACTTCTAATAACCATCCATATATCTTTAAAGTAGACAGAGTTAGAATCATGGAAAAAAAAAATTCCAATTATACCTAATAAAAAACCTAGTATTAATTACACAATTTAAAAAAAAGGAAATTTTAAAATTTGACTTGATTATTTTGGCTGATTTTTATGTTTACTGTCTAATACGGAAAATGAGCTGCGTTTTCTTTCATCACATTTAGATTTTTACTGAGATGATATGTAATGCAAGTTCGGTAGAAGAAAAACCTAGAAAATCATTCATAGCACCTATGGTACACCACTGATCAACTTCAAATTTTTATTTATATGTATATACATTTTTTTATTAGTTTTAACTTATCGATGACAGGATTTAGGAGGAGGCCCCTGGATCGCGGGGCTCTGTCCCAGTAATAAAGATGGCACGTATTGAGTGACTGGGAGGAGAATAATTTTTTTTTTTATAAATATCCCATTCAGCTATCGTTCAAACTATGAAATCGTCTGCGGGAACCCATGTTAAATTTAACCATTAAAAGCAGAGCGTCGTGCTGGGTGTGAACTTGGCTCTCATACGCCAGTGGAGAGGAAAAGCAACAAAATGTATCGCTTTCAAGTTTGTTTATTTGGCAACAAAGATACTCCCCAAGGCTTTGTGCCCCCTCCCGCAGGACCGCCGCTATTTGCCAATCCATTAACTCCTAAACGGGAGTTTCCTACTGTTAGTGTAATCTGTTTAGAATCCTCTAATGTATTTTTTCCCTTTGAACGCATTCATGTAAACGGGTCCCAATGATACGCCTCAGCCTGAAACTCGTTGACCGTGATCGTCTCTCCTCTTTGTTAGTTCTGTCTCTATAGCTAGTTGTATATCTGTCGTGTAACCCAAAATCGCTGTGTAGTTTCTAATTTTTTTTTTAATAATGAACCTTTTGTAAACGACCAAGGAAAATTCTAAATATTTTTTTTTATTTATTTAATGTTATTTACAACTGTACAAATAATAAATACAATAAGTAAATATCTTGTATGTTTCATACACATATTAGGGGAATTCATTATATTGTGATAAATTTAAAATGTTTTACCATGTTAAATGTTATAAGTATAGGATTATGAGCAGCTCTATTTAAAGCCATGTTAAATGTATGAGAGCTCCTAGCGGATTTTCTTAGTAACTTGTTTAGTAACCTTTACTTCCAAAACCTCTCGTTATTGTTTAGTTCAAAGTTTTGACTACAGTAATTTATTACTACATGCCTAAAGTAAGTGAAAGGTAGAAATGTGAAGATTTGGCTACTGATTGTCTTGTTTAAAAAAGTCCAAAACAATATCAAGACAATCAAAACAGAAACTACGAGCAAGTAGACAACGATGTAGAGCTCAGCTGGTCTGTTGCATGACGTCATTCTCCATTTAACAGACCTAGTAACACGCTCTCAACCATCTTATATGTTATATCGTTTTAACATGGTAAAATAAGGAAATATTTCTCCATTTAACATAACTTTTTTCTCAGCTAATATTTAAAGTTAGACTTTATACATGGCTTAATTTCTTTGCTAATTTAATCAGCTACAACGTTGTTCGCCATGGAAGTGTTTTTTTTTTAAAAAAAGCTCTCTTTTGGCGGTAAATAAAATTCGTCTGAAAAATCTGTTGAATCGTCTGAAACCCACCAAGGGGCAGGAGTTGCCTCTTCCCCCTAGAAGTGAAAAAACAATTATTAATTTAATAAAAATGAATTTATTTTTTCAAGTAAATAATTGTGTTAACATACAAAGCACTGCTATAATTATATGTAATTTTCTTAAAATTTTGGTTTCATTCGGCTTTTTCGCCCTTATATGTCACAACCCGAACGACCATGGATTGCCCCTCTACCCCCTAGTTTTGATCTTGGATATGCCCTTGTTCCTAAAACAATCCGCCACAAAATATTCTAAATTACTAAGTTATATCCCCTGAATAAGTTCTAGAGTTTTTAAGTTTAAGGATTGAATGCGAGCTCAAAAGCCACTATGTTTCCTCGACTAATTTCACCCCTAAATACTAAAAATTACTGAGTTTTTTTAGGGAGGGTCAATTGAGTCTTAAGCACCTATATACAATTAGTCTGCATTCGTGTTTTACAATTTCGTCATTTTTAGTTTAACTTTTCCAAACAAATTCTTCTTTAATTAACTATTTATATCATTTCTTCCTCGCAAAACTAATGTTCCTTGTATGATTGTCTCCCTTGGCAATTTCTATGTTATAAAATCTTTATTCAATGAAAAAGTGAATATTCTTCCTTTAATATTTGAGTAATAATAGTAAAAAAGACATAATAATGGGATGTACACAAAAAAAAAAAAATGATCGTTTTATCAAATTCCATTTAAAAAAAAGATATTTTATTGCGTTTTTCACCAGCTAAATCCTCATTCAAAACCCCATCATCATAGAGCTATCGCTATTTTCAATAATATTCATGTAAATGCGGGAACATATATTATTAATCTAACGCACTACTTCAAGGTTCCCTAGCAATTCAAAGGAAAGGTTTTTATAAATTGATAAATGAAAAATGATGACAAATTACCCATTGATGAGTTAATAGTTGACCGTGTATATATATAAATGTGGAGAAGATGGTGTGAATAATACAACTAAGTAAAAACTTATTTATTAGTTAGTGCTAACGTTTCGGCCTAAATTTCAAGCCTTGATCAGAGCTAAGAATAAAAAAATAAGATAGCAACCATAATAAATAAAAGGGTATACAGAATGATTAGAAAATAAGTATCATTATAGATACATAAATAGTGTTAAAATACATGTATATTCTAAGCATAATAAGAAAATAAAGGCTGTATGATAAAAGCAATATTAAAATCAAATAAATGGTTCCTATTCATCCATTCTCAGTCCGCTGGTGTTGCTCAAGGTAGTATCCTTGGTCCCATCCTCTACACCGTCTATACAGCTGACATTCCAACTAATCCTAACACTATCCTCACCACGTATGCCGATGACACATGTGTGCTCAAAATCCCCAATCTCATATCACAGCCCTCGAAGAATGGTGTCGTAATTGGAGGATTAAGATAAATTCCAACAAATCCCATCAAATCACCTTTTACCTTCGTCGTAAACCTACTGACTTCCCTACAGTTTCGTTTAATGATGCTACTCTTACCCCTGTCGAACTGATCCGCTACCTTGGACTACATTTGGACAAACGATTAATCTGGAATCCTCACTACAAGACTGAAAAGACAGGAAACTGCACGTCGATTTCGACTATTACAGCACTTCCTACACAAACGGTCTAAACTTCTAACACATTACAAAAGACTGATCTACATAACTGTAATAAGGCCAATCTGGACATATGGAGTTGAGCTTTGGGGCTCCACTAAACCTTCGAATTCCTCTCGTATTCAATCCTTACAATCCAAAATCCTTCGTAAAATCCTCAATGCTCCTTACTTTGTCACAAATAAAATCATACATAAAGACCTTAATGTTCCCTATCTAACTGATCTAGCCAGAACCAGATATCACTCCTTCCATTATAAACTCTCTAACTACTCTAACCCCCTAGTTTCTAATCTTGCATCCTCTTCCATTCCTGACAATCCTCCGAGGCGCCTGAAAAGAAGATGGCCCCGAGACCAGCTAATGTAAAATGTCATTAGAGTGCTACCAATGGGTAGTTGCTCTACATGTCTGTAACACTCCATTTTTATATTACATCCAATTTACTGAATGTATTATGTAATATACAGTTGTAAATAGCAATAAATAAATATTTTTAAAAAAATTAAATAAGAAGAAAGAATAAATAATAAAATACATACGAAAATCTAGTTAGTAATTATATGTACGAAATGAATAATTATTTCAAATAAAATGATGAAAAAAGTCCTAAATAAAATTATTATTTTAAAGTTATCCTACCATCTTCCTCTCATTTATACCAATTTTGTACTTATATCTAGAAATGGAAAACTATGTGATATATCAGTATTTTTCACTTACATTACACACGTTTTTAAATAAAAATATCAATATTAAAATATAAAAAATTAATTTATATATTTGCGGGCTTTTTTAGTACTACCTAATTTAAATCCTGCCTCTCCCCCCCCCCCACGATGATTAGATTTCCCACTCATGAAGTAACTGCATCGAACTTAGATCCAGTTTTACAATCTTGAATTTTCTCGAGTTGACGAAAGTGATAAATGGATGGACATGCATGTTTGCCGAGGTGGGCAGTGAGTGAACTGTGACCAGTACTTTGACCGCGGCCAACGGAAGACACGGCTTTCAAGCGACAATAAATCCATGTGACCGTTTCCGGTCGTATTATCCGACTCAGCCGCCTCACTGCCCTTTTCATCATCAGTTTGTTACGATTTCTCTCTCTGTGATTAGAAATTTGTAGAAAGCTTTCCAAATTTTACTCTTTTACAAAAAGTTTCGTCTTGCAACGATTTAGAGATGGACTGAATGCAATACTATACAACAAAGATTTCTCCTGAGGATTTACATGTCAGAAGAAGACATAGAAAATATGTTAGCAAATCCAAAGGTCTTAGGTTAAGAAAAGATTGGGTATTCTTATTTTATTTAATAAGGCTAATTCGTTAAATTTAACTAGAACATATTATCCATTCCAGGATGGAACATCAATATTTATTAAACTGTTAATCTCTTCGGAGTTAAATTACAATGGTGACTCCTTTAGGTAATGCCTGTATCGTAAACCTAATTTACATTATTTTAAGTTTGCAGATTAGTCCAATGGTAATTTCAAACAAACGTTTATTTTTCGTATTTATCTCTAGTGAATCCTGTTCAAACTTTACAGTACCGTTTCGCTCAGAAGGATCTCGATTCCAATCCAGCGATTGATTAAATCTTATTAACAAATATGTGATTTTGTATTTGTTTTGTTGTGATTTTGTATTTTTGCTAATGAGAAAGGACCTTTTCAGATGCTGAGCCGGCGGGTAGAGGCGCATAGCCCAACAATGTTGCAAAGCTACAATGAAGGATACCCTGATCTGAGCTACGGTCAGCACCTCCAGATGGCGCCCCCTTCGGAGTACCACCACGTCCACTCGTGGTACAACAATTATATACATGTTAGTCACCGCTGTATATACTACATATACAACAGCAGATACTATCTAACCAATCCCCATTGTCTGTGAGGGTAATTCATTTGATTGCAATCTATAAAAATTGGTCAAGGGTTTGTTTGGTCATTGATGAAAATGAAAATTGATCTTGTTAATATCCTTTTTTTTCAAAACGCATGTTTAGGAATTTTTATGGAACAAATATATACCTTAAGCGATCAAGTATATTAATTTTGTTTTGTTGCAATTGCAAAACTACGTTTGCATTGGTTGTTTTGACAAACAGATTTTGTTTGATAAACGAAACTATCATTAAAATGAAAAATATTCTTATTAGTTTTCTGTGGTTATTTAATAATCAGCATGTAGATTTGTATATATGTAAAGATTTTACCTACCGTGTATGATTCCCCTCATGCTTTCTACCATAGAACTGATTGGTTCCCTTCATTCTAAATCAATCGAACTAATACCTCTATGGTTTGCAGGCAGTAGGGTTAATAAACTTATATCGTTACAGTAAAAATGAAAATTGGATTGATGTCAAGTTAGTGCAACCTACTTTCGTTAATCGGTATTCCAAAGGTCTAGGCAAAAACTTGGACTTAATGGGATTTTCGAATAAAAAAAAAAATTGATTTATGAAGGTTTCAAAAAAATGATATTTTTATTTTACAGTTTAATTAAAGATTATTTTTTATTATTTTCACTCCGTTTAAAATCTTAGACTCCCAAATCAGTCGTGTGTGATACGAGATAATATTGTTGTCTGTATTTAATACCATTTAAACTCACTTAAAATTAAGAAAATTCGCCTGGTATCTAATATCATCTTCGAAATGCAATAAACTCGTTCAAATTACAGTATTTTTTGTTTTAAAATTGACAGAATTGAGAGGGGGGGTCCCCACGAGTGGTAAATCGTGAATGGATATTTTTTTTTCTTGCCCTACAGTCCCAATAAAAAAATTTTTTTTACCGTTCTGACTCTACGAACTCATTTTGCTAAGGAATGGGAGACTGATGAACGGTTGATAAGCAATAGACATAACTAAATTTGAAGGAGTTGGTCAGGCTGCGATCAAGAAGAGAGAAAAAGTAGTTATAAACTATTTATTTATCTTCTGCCGACGTTTCGACCTACAATGTAGGTCTTCATCCATATAGGGTGGATATGTAAGCAAATTGCACTTACTAATTCACTTCTTATTTCTGTTTTAGAGGATTCGGGAAAAAAAAAAAATGTAAGCAAACACCCCTTAACTGTTTACATCTCCACCCAACAACCCTGATGATGACCTAAATTGTGGATCAAAACATCTGCAGAAAATAAATAATAGTTGTTAACTTTTTCTCTCTGCTTGATCGCAGCTCTGACCATCTCTTTCAAATTAACTTACGTTCAATCATCTATAAATATTGACATAGCTGATTCATTATAAAAGTATCTACTTTCAGAACACTCATAAACATTTTTGTGGAATGTCTATGTGCGTTCGATAAATTGAAGTAGTGCTTGCCAAGTAGTTCAATTTATAGAGGGCATTTGGTCATGTTTAGTATTTTATCCGTAGTAACAAGGGGTCTGATTGCTTTAGTATTCTTCGCTTTAAAGAGGTTTTCTCAATGAATCCAGGAAGTTTTTCACTCTAAGTTAGTTCGAATAAGTGAGAATTGACAGTACATGATGAGGCCGTAACAAAAAGGTTTTTAGATCTACAATCATCTTCAACTTACATTAGTTCACACCTCTATTGTAGTGCTGTCACATTCTAGAATGCACATAAAAATCACTTTGATAAGTAGATATTAACTCGTTTTTATTTTGGATTCAAGTGATGAAATTCAGAAATTTCTTGACGAACTCAAATAATTTAAATTGAATCATTACCAACATAACATTTTTTAAACTTTATTCAAAGCAGTTTAGAAGAAAGCTTATAGATATTTTTAAAACGCATGTTCACGATTGTATTTCTTTTATCATTATCAAATTTCCTTTGATTCACTTTTTACTCTTAGTCTATCAGGGAATTAAGTATCCCCGTTGTACGGTTGATTAAGAACAGTATCTGCACTTATTTGATGGAGCTATACTATCATGTAACGAGAGATTGGTGTTTTTAAAGATATATATTTTTTAAATGTTTATGGGGTATTTAGGTGATTTATTTTTAACAACTTTATTAAAATTTAAAAATTCAATTGCAAATAGTTTACCTTTTCACCCTCACAGACAGCAATCGTAGTCAGTTACATTTAATTAACTAATCGCTTGCATGCAAAGTATTTAGCACTAACCATTCTGTAGCCTTGCTGCGTTTTTATATAGTATAGTAGTTATAGGTCGTAGAAGTTGTTAGTTTTGTTTTTATTTATTTGTTAGTAGTGTAACCATAAATCATATTCAAATTGTCACATTAGTCAATATTACATGCAATATAGCGATAGGAATGGTTAATTATAAATATTAGGTTTTTTCTTAATTATATTCTATACTCTTAAGACATGACCCTACCAATAGGCTTAAGTTTTATTCATTTAATATTTTTTAGCCTTAAAATATACATAAATGTGAATTTCGGCACTCGAGTGAATTACGCTCGTTAAATAGCCGCATTTTCCCCCTCTAAGCGAACCTGTAACTTCATGTAGAAAATCGCTACCTTTATTCTTAGTTTCCTAAGTATATTTTTGTCTCAAGTATAGTCCCGAGTGAACCTCGAAGTTTAATACTTTTATTATCTGTTGGTAGTTTCAGTAACAATAGAAGTGTTTTACAACTCACTAGTCAAAGAAGAGCACTTTTTTTGGCTCTTTAAAAACTAACATTAATGCACCAAACTTCAAGGTTCCCTCAAAACTTTACTTTTAAGAAAATTTTAATTATTATGTCAAATTGTTATTTAACGTGTTCTAAACTGAATAATATATGGATAAACTTCCCTCACACTTCTAATAACCATCCATATATCTTTAAAGTAGACAGAGTTAGAATCATGGAAAAAAAAAATTCCAATTATACCTAATAAAAAACCTAGTATTAATTACACAATTTAAAAAAAAAGGAAATTTTAAAATTTGACTTGATTATTTTGGCTGATTTTTATGTTTACTGTCTAATACGGAAAATGAGCTGCGTTTTCTTTCATCACATTTAGATTTTTACTGAATTCATGATATGTAATGCAAGTTTGGTAGAAGAAAAACCTAGAAAATCATTCATAGCACCTATGGTACACCACTGATCAACTTCAAATTTTTATTTATGTATATAGTTGACCGTAAAACTTAAATATAAGAAGATGATCAGGGTTTCGGTCAAAAATAGAACAAATAGTTTATAACTATTTTAATGTCTGACGTTTCACTCCACTTAGCAGGGCTTCATCAGGGCTGTTCAAAGCGAATTGCTTCTGTTCAACCTTTCGCTTTGAACAGCCCTGCTTAGTGGGGCGAAACGTCGGACATTAAAATAGTTATAAACTATTTGTTCTTTTTTTGACCGCAACCCTGACCATCTTCTTATATTCAAATTTTTATTGTATCAAAAGTTAGTTAAATTATACTGAATGGTACAAATTGGATTCTGCTGAGTTAATTTGAATTTAAGATATTAAACAATATATTTATAATGATATCAGAACCAGTCATGGGAGATCTGAATTTTGTCCAAGTATACAGGAGTGATACAAACAACCTCACCCTCTCTGGCAAGTGAGAATATTTGTATTTTTCATTTGTTTCATTATATGACCTATACTTTAAAAAACAAATAATTTTTATTACTGCCTAATGGTCATACTTAAAACAAAAATGCAATGCTTTCAACACATATTTTTATTCTATTTTTGGGCATTTCAGGGATACTGTATCTGCCTCCTCATTACAATAAAATTCATTGTTGGTTTCAAAAACAGTACATCTACAATTTGTTACAATTTTTTTAGTTAGTGGTAATAAATAGAGAAGACAATAATAAATAAAATTTTGAATGTAAGTATTTTATTTATAATTCCCTATAGGTCATACTTAACCTTTAGGAATTATAAAAAAAATTATTTTTGTTGCATATTAGCTTAGTGGGGTTTTTGAGAGGTGTTGATTCCGAATATGAAGTTAGTTTTTTGAATTTTTAATCTAATTTATTTAATTTGTTTGTTAATTTAATGTTCTCCATATTTTTATTTTTATTTCACTCTCTATGTATTTATCCTTTATATATCTAGGAAACTGAGAATAAATTATAATAAGCCGCCTTTGTTTTAGGGTGGAAGTGAACACCAAAATGGAGGCATCGACTACCTAAACCGAGGGGAAGAAAAACATGCACCAGACTGGGGCTACCGACCTGATTCTACTATGGAACCTGATTCCAGTTATCAAACACCTCCTGGTAATAGGTTTTTTGTTGTGTATATCATGAAGACATTGTTGAAATATATTTTATCATATTTTAAGATGGAAAATTATACAACACTACAATTTTGAAAATCTAGGGCATATCTATGCAGTTCATGCTTAGGCACAGAATAAGTTATATACTTGTGCCTAACTGAATATGAGACCAGTTTATCCCATGACTGACCAATAGTGGATGCTTTAATATAAAGCATAAATTTTACTTTTTGGATTGTTAAAATCATTACATTTTTATTTTGCGATTGAATTTAAGAATTTTTTTATGTTTTAAATATTGAATCGTTTTTGGAACCACTAAAAAAATTTCAAAGGTAAATAAGCAACCTAAATTTCTCCTCATCTTGATTGCTTTTGAGGCTCTAATATAATTTATAATCAGGAAGTTATGAGTTGTGAAATATGAAATTATAATTATTTATTATTCAGGTTTATTGCTTTTGACAATCTCATGATACTTTCTTTTTTAATGATTGTAGGAGTGCAGATATTTGCCTCCAGAATCATAGTGGTGTTTTATATTTTAGAATAAATAATTACTATTACTAAATTATTATAAGTGGTTAAAAAAATATTACAGTTTCTAATGTTTTATTTTATTGGGGAATATTAATGGTGTGAAAATTTCTCTGTAAATAGATTATTTTAATTAATATGTGTGTGTGTGTGTGTGTTGGGACCAGGCAAGAATTTTATTTAGTTTGAAATTTGTTTTCTAATTCTTTTATAAGCCTCTCAATAATTCAGTGCAATACAAAGAGCTTGTAATATTTCTTTTGTAACATTACATTAAATTAATTTTTTTGTGGTTTACAGATAGTGGCTATACTGGTCAGCAAGTGGGACCTATCATCCCACAAATGCCAATAGATAGTCCAATGATGGGTCAGGTGATGCAGGAACCTATCATACTTCCTCCAGAGTCTCACAACGGTGCTGTATCTCTTATACAGAATGGTACCGACAGAAGTGAACCTCAACCAAGAAAGGTGAAATAATTTATGAGGAACTTTATAATAATGTTATATAATAAGATAATTATAAATATAGGTATCACACCAATTTAAACTAGGCTCAACATAAATATACCCTAAGTGTATATTTATGTTGAATCTGTGTTTTCTATTAAGAACAAATCTTTACAAACTCTGTCCAGTAGCCCAGGTTTTCATTTCACAGTTTCCATAATTAAAAACCATATCTTTCTACATATTCTATAAAAATAAAAAATAAATAAACAATTCAGACTTTATTGATGATGCTATTTCGGATTTTTGTAGTATAATGTTCTGTTTTTTAATTTATCAAATTATCAGTATTATTGACCTGTATCTCACTTATTTGTCTTGACAGTCTCTTTCTTAGAGAAATAGGTCAATATATCTATTATAAAACTGTTATTTCATCAATGAGAAGTAAATATTTTCAATTCCTTGTTTTTATATTAATATTTTATGTTATTATTTCTTTAATCAGATACACCTTTTAATTATTTCTTTGCTTTTTTGTTTTAAGGAGGAAGGAGACAGTCTGCCAAAATTGAATGGTCCTCAGGCAATGCCAGTAGAAAAAAAGGATGTGCTTAAACTACCTGGGTTCCATCAAACATTTGGAAATATTACAGAGATTGGCCGGTTTTCTCAACCAGATGAATTTTTTGAATCTAGGCCCCCAGAAATTTTGGATCCTCCACCAAAGGTAAGTGAATCATTAGAGGTGAAGCGGAAACCACGTGGTAGAAAAAGGAAGCAACCTGAGCCACGAGAACTATATTCGAGGCCTGACACGGTCGTGCCTCCTCCATGCTCTGCTGAGCCACAGTGGCCCGCACCACCTCACCATTGGCCACCGCCAGAACCACCCCATCACTGGCACAGGCCACATCCCTATTACCACGGGCAGCAGCACTACCATCACCACCATCAATATCAGCAACCTCCCTACTACCATCACCAACATCATCTTGACTGCCCACCTCCTCCCTATCATTATGGTCACTACCAACCTAATCCTTGGCATCCTGCAGCAAGGGAGTATGTACATCATCACTCCTACCCTGGGTACGTTTGACCCCAAACTCATTTAGGATGTCTAGCCCAGCTTGTAGAGAACAACCCCTATTGGTGAGGTGTTGATTGTTTCTCTTTTGGAGATATGGGTTTATTTGTCAAATTAAAAAGTTAAGTGCTCCTTATGTCGTTCTAAAAGTGTATATGACACCCAAACATTTTACTTGTTATAACTTTATTTTTTTTAAGAAAAAACGTCAATTTTTTAATGTGTCATTGGCAATGTTTCGATTAACCACCTCTTCCACTGCTTTCAGTCTTCCTGCTGAAACAATTAGTAGCTTCCAAATGTTTATTTAGTGTTATTGTACTTTGTTGAGTTTACACCAGTGAAAATATTCACAATATTTAGTGAGACTATTTATTTTTGGGCATATAGTGCTTTATATTTAAACATTAACTGTGTTTCTAATTTTATAACCCATTAAGTTAATTGAGTTGAAAAAAATATTTGTAATAATGTTAAATAGGACCGAAAATGAAGTACATCTGTAATGTTTATTCATGTGGTTTGAAATGTAGAAGATTAATGTAAATATTTTCAGAATATTGTTTAGTTTTTAATGTTTAAAAATGCATATTAATGCAATATAATATATTTGTAAATAATAAATTTATTTAACATGTTTGTAAGTCTGTTTTCATTAGTTTTCCTCTGTAATATAATACACCATATTTTTTTGTCAAACCCAGAATATCTTTATCTCAATTAACTTAATGAAAATACCATATTATTAGTGCCATAATATAACACCACTCCCACTACTATGAAAGGTGGAAATGCTTAGATTTGATAATATATTAGAGTTTAATTAGTATTGAAATTAAACCTAAACTGTAAAATATTAATTTTTTTATTGTAACTCAGCCAATTATTTAATAACAATTAATTTATATCCCTTGTTTCATTATAATATCTTAAAATCTGTCATACATTTTAATCCATAAAATAAGTGATCAGATATAACACTTAAAATATATTTCAAAAAGTCTTTTAATATACTGCCATTAATGAAATTCTACCTATTCGCTAAAATATATCATATTTTTCATATTAAATTTAATTAGGGTCAGACAAATGGATCATTAACAAAATTAAAGTTGGGCTTGATGTTTATTTAATATTATGGGTATAGACGTTACTGTACTTCCAAAATAAAAAAATAATAAATAAAAAAATTGTACAAAAATATATTGTAAAGGACTGAAAAGTAGATAGAAGTGATGGTTTAAATGTCTAAACATCATTTTGTAGTTTAAAGAAAAAAAAAAGAAAAAGAAAAAAATATTGGCTTATTGATTAACAAAATTGAAATGTGCCTTTTAGACTTTGGAGGAAAACTGTCTGACACAAATTATTGACATTTTAAAAATTAAATTTAAAAAATCTAGTCTTTTGGAAAACGTTCCTAATATTCTCATTAACAAGTAGACATTACATTTGGGTAAAATCAAAAATATTTAGTTATCTGTTACCGAATAAGATTGAATATATGGTAGTTCTGTTCAAGTATGTTACCAAATGTTAAGATAAAATAATTTAGTTTATATTGTATTTGTTGATTTGTTACCTTTTTAGATTTATTTATTGATAATATAAATACTGTAGCAGATTTCTGTCATGGGACCTACTTTTGTTGAATTTAAAGAACTGTGATTTTACTAACAAAAAGATATATATATATATAAATACATATAAACTATTAAGGTAGTATTCGATGTCAGTCTGTTACTAGTATTTATATCATACAATGTTTTATTCAAAATTATAATCATTTTATTTTGGGCATTGTTTAATTCTATTTGTCTTATTGAATGTTAGTGTTAATATTAGCTGTTTTATATTTTTTTTTTTTTTGTAGTTACATACTCATTAGTTTTCATATTAGTTTCAATTTTTAAAGTATTGTAAACCTGCAATAATTTATTTTATATTATTGATATTTAGTAATACAAAACAAACAAATGTAAAAATTTGTTTGCTATAGCCACTACGAATCATGAATGGAAAGTCATAGATGATCATGAAAGAAATAGTGTAGTAATTAATTTTACTTTAAATTTTCTTATAAAATTTCTTTGTGATCTTTAGGGCTTCCAATTTCATGTTATTACATTTAGAAACTTAGAAAGAAAAAATTAACGTCATAATAGCTAATTTTTATTAAAAAAATCTGGTAGAGGCTATAGTAAAGAATGTTTTGTTTTTTTGTTTGTTTTTTTTTATCACAAAGATTATATTTCTTCCTATAAACCTGTATGAAGTTTTCGTGACATATCCTATACTAACTTATGATAATCAAATCTGATATCACCAGTGTATACATGCTTCTGTATTTGGCTGCTTTGTCAACAAATAAGAATTTAATAGGGACCAATCTTTTATTACATATTCATTTAGAAGAGAGGAAAAATATTAATTTCTAATTTTTAATCACCTATTCTACAAGATTTATATTCACTGTTCAATGATAAATAATTGTTTCCTAGCAAACAGTGTTTTAGTTACGTTATTGTAAATTTTATACAATATTAGGAAATTACCACCAATTTATCAATTATTATGGCTTTTTAGTGCATTTCATAATGTTAAAATATTTTTTAAATTTCAAACAATGTTTACAAGTGGATAGTACACTTTGAATTAAAATTAAATATTTATAAAATGTGTAGATAAAAAGAAAATGGAAGCCAAGGGAAGCACATCAAATTTGTTATATCATAGTAACTTTAAAAAAAGTAATCATGTTTTATATTTCTTATAATTGCAAAATGCTCGCTCCATGGGCTTTGTACTTAAATTCTGACAGAAAATATAAATTTAGCAGTTGATTACTTATAACAATATCTCATTGTGATAATTAATTAAAATGAAATGTTGTGGTCTGCATGTAGCTAATAGGCAGTCTTTTAAAATAATAAATGCCTGTGGGATTATATTTATATTTAGCCAAATATACAATTATTTTTTTCTTTCTATATTAAGAAAAAATAAATTTTCTCTCTAAAGTTTGGCTTGATTAAATATTTATTTTCACGGGCTCAAACATGTAAAATATTTAAAAAATGAAAAAAAAAATACACATACACAAAACACATATATCTATATAAATAAAAAAAATTATATATATAAATATATTTATTAGATTTAGCCTGTTTGTAGTAAGTACAGTCTTGTTATATATGCCATAACATTGAGGAAATATAGGCATTTTGTTTGTCAATTCTTGTTTTATTGTACCATATGATATATATTACAACTCCTGGCCAATGTTTTGTCAGGCAAATCTTTAATACCTATTAATGTGTTTTTATTAAATATCATTACAATTATTATTACCAATATATTTTAGTGGTTTAATATAGTAAATTAAAAATTAATAAATTGTCCTGATATGGTGTGCCTTATCCATAAAGAAGTAGAATTGTACATCTGATAACACAATTAGAGTTTTTAGCTATGTGTATTGTTCATGTCAATAAAGAAGTTAATTACATTTACGTATTTAACCGCTGATTAATTGTTCTCAAGGACTTGATGCAGTTTGATATAGCGGACAAGAGCTTAGCCTAACTATATTAATGTAGTTAAGTATATTACTTGGAGGTGTATTTTAAATTACCAGAGAAGTCGTTTTCTGTTACTTATTTTGAATTAAAATAATGTAATTAATTATTTATCAATACTTTAAAATCATAAAAAGTTTGTATTTACTATAGAGAAATATAAAATGGATGCACTTTAGAGTAACCTCGATAAATTTTTGCGCGATGGAAGTCGCAGTTGCATATTGAAGAATTGTTTATATATGTATATATATAATATATATATCAATAACTATTAAAGTGTTTCAGTAGCATGTCCATGGCCATACCATTTAATGCATAAGTAATTATCCAAATAAAGTCAAATTATAAAATTGATGTTTGATATAAAGAATAAATATTTTGGGTTTAATGGAATAAATATTATATCTTCTGTTGAATAATTTTTAGAATGTTATGCTAGAAAAAATATTCTTTATTCTTAAATATTATTTTAAAATCTTTTGTCATTTTTTTAAAATGATCTGACAGTAATTATGGTTTTATATATGGTCATCATTATAGACATTTCCTGAATAAAAGAGTTCCAGTAAACCCAACTATGTATATAATGTATGTACATTTGAGGAACCCTAAAGGTATTCATTTGAAAAATATAATATTTATATTACCTGTTTTTATTTACATATACCTGATTTCATCTATTGAAATGCATTTTGTTCACTCAGTTCAATAATAAATACCTTTATACTATGAATAATTAAGTTCTTGTATTGACTTTAAGTTTACGTTTGTTGTCTTGGCAAAGTTGAAGATTGCCGGTTCAAAATTTTCCTCTCTATTTCTAGGGACTTCCATGTAAAATGACTTGTCATTTAGAATATATTTCACTCGTGCCAATTATTTATTTGTTACCAGTTTATAATTAGGTCTTGAAAATGGTTTAGGAGGGCTCAATCACTGTGGACCAATGGTGTTTTAGATTTGTTTTGTATTTCATCTGTTTATGTTTATAGCACACCTGGTCCATTTTGTTTAAATCAAGATTTCAATCATAGCAGTAAGTTAGAAGCACAATTTTTATTTATATATATTTATTTATTTATTTTGTTGTTAATTCATTCATTTTCTTGTTTGTTAATTAGTTACTGGAATAAAAATAATTTTCTGTATGCATACTTTTTGATATCATTAGAAATTAATAAAATTTATCACTGTTGGGACCGTTAGAAATGAAAAAAAAAAGTTATTCACAGCATGGTCCAAAGAATAATAAAAAAATATGTAGATGCAGATGAATAGCTTATGGCACTTCATAAATTATTCGAAAGTACAAGTATTACTTAATCATTAACACAATGGTAATTGATATTCCCTTTTCTCTTCAATTTTAGAATCTTTATTATTATTTTAAACTGTAAAAAATCAAAATATGGACGGTCAATAAATATGTCTAATGTGTACTTAGGATCAGTGACATTAACATAAATAAATATTATGACATGTTTGTGAAAAATGAATAAATATATATATATATACATCATAAATATGTATACAATGAAAAATTGTTCTTTTGTTTTTATAAATTTTTTTTTAAATAATTAAAAATCCTTATCCTATTGTTGATTCTTAAGAACAATGTGCAACTGGCATAGTCCATAATTTCAAAACCAATTAAATAGTACTTATCCTTTATTTTATTAGATATGTTTATGTCAAATATAAATGAATTAATTTTTTCCTTTTTCTTTTTATTACCCTATTATGACCATAGCAGTAGAAGTGTTTCAGCAATCCAACAACAATCAGTTTTGGAAAAATATCAAAAATTTTATTTTAAATTTATTACATCTGTTCACACAGTGTCATATTTTCACTCTTATAGATGAAGGAAAACTTTCTCTTCTTTTTCATCAACCATTATATCGAATAATTAATCTGATGGGTAACTGTAATTAACAAAACATCTTAAATTATTATTTATTAATCTGTTTTATAGTTGCTACCGAAGTTATTTTTATTCTGAATGATGTCTACTCTAAAATATTTCCTATATTTTCCTAAATAGGCTCATTAGAGATTACCCTAACATTCTTTTTGGTAATATCGGGATATAAATCTAGGTTTTTATGATTTATTGACATGGATGCAACATAGTCATCTTGGATGCAGTTATATTCAGCCAATTGAATCATACTCATATACTCATGAGTAAGGAAGAACACCCTGAACTATTAATTGTACTTCACATTTAAAAGTAATTTTGAAATTCCTCTAAGAAATATGAATTTTTTTAATTCATTGATGTTGTAATAATTAGATTTAACAATACAAATTTATTATTAGTATAATGGAGCTTGTGTACATATTGCTTGTCAAGACAAAATATACAGACGAAAAATTTCTTAACTCCATTAACTTAGCTATTTTTTATGGGGTTGATTTAAAGAATTTTACACAGTAAATGTTAACCCTCTATATACAATAATTTTATACTAGTCAGAAATACTGGATACAAAATAAAAGAAATGCATTAATTTATTGAGAAAAGATAGGTGTATACAAAGCAGATTTTAGCAATATTCTTGAATATTTATTGTCCAAAATACATACATGTAATTTTGTTACAATTTGAAGCTTAGAGCCCTTTGGTCACTCATTTTGTTTCTGTATTAAAATAAACCATTTTGTTTTTCATTTGCCTAACATTCTTTCAGGAATCAGAAACTTGAAATAGCCAGTAATTTTTTTTTAAACTTTTTCAATATTTAACCAATATTATGTTAGTTTATACCAAGATCATTTCTGTGGCTTTGCCAAATGATAATTTATTATTTAATGATTTCAAAAATAAGATAGTGACAATGCCTTTATGTAGCTTCAAATTTGTCTATTTATCAAAATAAATACAATTTTAAATATCATTTTTAGGAGAATGTTAGTAAGTTTCAAGAGACCAAAAAAAGTGTCCGACCTCCCCTTTTCGTTTATGATTGGCGTATGTCAGATCCTGTTGGCCTCCAGCAACAAGAAAATCTGAATGATGACTATTCCTCTATTTCTGATCATTGTGATACTACTTCAACACCAAAGGAAACATTGGATTCACCTCAAAATTTTAGAAAAGAATCATGTCAGAACCAAAAAATTGTATGCAAGTCTCTGGTTTCACAAACACTTTCTCACCAGCATAGGACTTATTTTATTCAAGGTAGCAATTCATTTCTTAAAAGAGGAGATGTGACCTAATACATCATTACAAATAATATTTTAACTCTCTTCTTTTTTGAATGTATTATATTTTATAAAAATAAAAAACTTCTCAGTTTATTCATTGTGTTACTTTTTTTTTTCTTAAATCATAGAATTTCATAAAACTTTCCTAATTAGCTCTAATATTATTGACAAACAATCTAACTCAGACATGATCAATAGGTTGGTTGCAATTTATTTACTTTTCTATTGCATTTATAGTCTAGTACAAAAAACTTAAAATTTAACTGCACGTAGAAGTTTAAATTATTTTATTTTTGTGGATTTTATGGTAAAATGTTTGAAAAACTGATTGGTAAAAAGCTTACCATTGTTCAAGGGTAGTGAGCCTAATATGGCAGATTTTTCAAAATAGCAATCATACTCTTTTAGGTTTATTAGGAAATCACAACAAATTATTGAAAATGAAAGTACTGAATTCAAATAGGTAACAACAAAGTTCAACCAGTGGCTCCACAATGAAAATATAAGGCAGGTTTGCTCTTTTATCTCAGATAATTTTGGACACCACCATCTTACAACCCACCCATTATCTTCCTAATTATAGCATGTTTTCTGAAAGAAACCATTTCTATAATTTTTAAGAATTTCTATAATGGAATGGACACATCATAACACCAGCTAAGTATTTCACTGTACTCCTTAAGTACCAATGGTAGAAAAAGGTAGTAACAAATTGGAATTATGTAACCATAAGTAATGCAACCTACTAATTTAATGTTTTTTCTGTTTTAGAGGGATAAAAAAAAAGAAACCATGTATCAAATAAGTTCACCAGTTTCTTTCTTGGGTACAAAAATCTAGAGGTGAACCGCGGCTCTGAATACGGCGATGTTGAGAAGTGACGAATCGTAATTACGATTCTTATATAACTTATAGAAACGTGAGAGGTTCCTAAACGAAAATGGCGAAATGAGACTTTACAAATCGCGTTTTATAGATCAAATCGCGGACATAAATTTTTTTTAAAAAAAGCTTAAAAATTAACCGTTTATGAGATAACTCACGAATAGGCAGGGGTCAAACCTTATTCTAGGGACAGCCTGCCTCCATACTGCTATGGTTTCCATGAGATACTATCACATGTTTTTAGTTCTAATGGTTACTATGAATAATTCATTATAGTTATTTATCTTACCATTCAAAAGTGATCGTTTGAACATAACTTGAAAATGAAGGAATACTTTCCTGTGAGGGTAGCTGGTCACATACATATTAAATAAACTGTTAGTTCAACACAGTCATTATAAAGTACCTAGCTTTTCTAATCGGTGTTATAACCTTTGTATGTTCGTTATATATATCGTTTGTCAGGAAAGCATGTTTCTCTAATATCACTTACATTTTTTAGGGATTTAGTACCCGGTAAATATAAATGAGATGATGGCATTGCTCCCAATAAAATGGATTTGTAAATCTGTTTTGTTTTTTTTCATCCCTCTGGAAACTTATCTGATGTTTTGATATGTCCGTTCTGTATGAATTCTTCTAGAAATATTTGGAGGTGAGGGGCCTCCTCGTATTTATTAAACAGAGAAGAGAAAAATAAAAAAATTGATAGTTATAGACGAAAGATAATAATAAATAATAAAAAAATAGTCAAAAATCAACAAGAGAAGAAAGGAATTAAAGGGTAATGTTTATATGGTTTTTGGAGTCTTTCCTGCCCTGCCACCTCGCAGGAAAGGGGGATGGGGTGACCGATCGGAAGACAGGATTGAAAGAAGCAGGGAGACTGTCGAAAAATTTGATGTGTCTCCGTGTGATGTGCTGTTGCACAGTTTCTAGATGTAGTTCGTTGTGAATATTGCGTCTTTCTAGTGTTGTTCTTCTGCAAATCTTCCGTAGCGTGCTGTTCAGGTATTGTTGTAGTGATTTCAGGGATGTTGGGTAAAGAAAATGTAGGAGAGGTACTCTTTGTAGGAGTGATGGTCGTAGTATTGCTTTGTAAATGAGTAGTTTGAGTCTGAGTGACAGCCCTGGTGTATAGAGAGGTGTTTGAGTTGATATGATGTTCTCTTGACAATCTATTCTGTTTTGTATGTGTGGCGTTAATGAGAGGTGTGATTTCAGTTTCATGCCAAGATATGTGAGATGTCTCTCGGTTTGTATTGTTTGTTCGTTAAGTTTTGGTGCTCTATAAGTAGTTTTCTTGTATGAGAATGAGATGGCGTTAGTTTTTTTTTTGGTTAATGTATATGTTTATGTCTCGCAGTTTGTTAGTGATAATTGGGCTGCTGCTGCAGGCCTTCTCAGCATTCATGATCGCCGAGTTTATGGCTATGTCATCAGCATATCCAGATATTTGAACATCGTAAATTTCATCCCGACTATGTGGGCAGTATATACTGT
>NW_027114700.1:811691-842710 GCF_000696795.3 Halyomorpha halys | reverse complement strand
ATATATTCACTAATGAAAATTAAAGCATGCAAAATTTCAAGTAGTTTCTTAGTCATAAAGAAGAAACTTACTATGAAGGTAACATGTTAGACTATTTTTTACAAAATTATAAAAGGAATTAATACAAAAAACAGATAAATTAATATCATGCCACAACATCAATTGTTTGGACAATGCCAATCCGATCGGTTGATGTGGCAATGAACTTGTCATTCATGTATAATTCTGGATAGGAAATTGGTTATGCATGAATTGGTTTCTAAAAGTGGAAAAACTATTGAATCTAATAAGTTAATTATTTAGCAGTGGACAAAAGTATAGGTAGATCTCACCCCATTGAACAGATCAGAAATGTTCAGAAAAAGAGGAGAAAAATAAAAAAATAATGCAAAACCAAAATTTCAGAAACAAGTAGTTATTTATTTATCACAATGACTATTTATAATTAACGTTAATAGTTCAACAACTTTAAAAATTCTTGTTCATACTCATCCTCATTAATAATTGTGCCTGGTTAAAAAAAAAAATAATAATAATGTAATAATGAAAATCCTAAAATTACTCCTCAATTAATTAGTTGAACATAATACATTTTTTACAAACTTCACATTCAAAATGGTAATCAGATTTGATATTGAAATAAAAAAGGTTCATTAAAAATTATGAATCACATGAAAATTATGATCTATCTTACTTCTAATAGAGTTTTTATCATCAGTACCAATTATAAGGAATTTTAGTAAGGGTTTATTAGTTTACAATTATCATTTTACCAAACTACAACTAATTAATCAGTAATTAAACATAACTAACATGAAATTGTAAGTTTAATAGATCTTATACTTCCAATTCTTGCTAATAATCATCTATGACTAGTATAAAATTTTGATGTTACCAGAAAATAATCACACCATTTTATTTTCGCTAAGAAGTCTTCGGCATAATTAAAAAAAAAAAAAAAGATTTTCAAAGCCAAAATGATGTAACAATTTTATTGAGCAGTATGAATGTACACATAGAATATTTAATTTATTTATATATTTCTTAGATATTTATATTCCATATAGACAGAAACTAGGTTAATTAGTTACATAAAGGTGCACAACCAAAGTTTATGACAAATGCATCCATCCATCCTTACCAAAAAAAATATATAAAAAAATAAAATTAATAATCATAGATATTTTAACCATCATTTAAATGCAATGCATTTTCATTTTAATATCTAAGCATTAACAAGAATACATATTAACGAACGCGGATATAGCTTCTTTTGTAGTATAGTAACCATCATAAAGTTATATAATTATAGAAAGCAAGTATTAAGACCACAGATTACAATTATTAGAACAACTAATGGTTCTGATCCATATTAATAAGACGATGGATATTGCAAAAAAATATGATGATTAGAAAGTTAATAAAATTTAATGCAATTATCAAACATAAATACATTCCTTTGTATATAACGTTTTAGGAACAATTTATACATACTAATTTCAACTTATAAGATAAAAAAAAAATTAATAGCTTTACGAACAGCAAAAACACTTTTATAACTAAAACCTCGCTAAGCATGCTCTCTTATCGCTCAGTAAGCTTTTATATGAGATAAAAATAAAAATATAAACCTAGTGATACAAATATAAAATTAATGACAAAACAGAATCCAACTCTACATAAGCTGATATCTTTCTTAGAAAAGACTTGATCAAGTCTTGAACAGTCACTATATCCAAAAATTCAGAAAAACATGTATGAAAAGCAAGAAGAACGATCCCAATCATTAATGTGCTCATAGGCATACATATGTACATATATGTGCTGTAATATGTAATTTATATTACAAAGAAATTGAGGTACACAAAAGCGTAATTAATCTTTTAAAAAACCATCCTTTGCTGATAGTAGTTAACTAATAGTGCTAAACAAATAGCTGTATGCAGCACACCAATGAGGAAGCCTCAAACTTATTTCCATTTTTCTGCAATATATTTTAGATCCATTCTAATATCAATATTTCTTCTATGAATCTAGAACAGAAATAAATCAGCATCTAGTACTAAATATTCAGACAATTATAACTGTTAGCATATCAAGTAATTACCTATGACTTGGACACATCCATTGGTGAAGGAGGAGCACCATAATGAGGGGGGATTGCAGGTTTAATGAACCTTTCAGGATTACGCTGAACATTGCGGCCGTGAGCGCCCTAGACAAAAGATTAATAATTAAACCATCAAAAATATGTATTTCATAAATTTAACATATTGCAGTGGCTCCCCTGAAAAGCACCTAGCAGATTTTTTAAAAATATTACTTATTTTTTTTTTTTTTAATTTTAAATAAGCATTATATATTGTGTAACATGTATTATTTAGCCAAATAAAGTTGAAACATCTGTTTTTATGTGTCATGGTGACACATTGTCGTCACCTGCATGCCACTGAGACTATGTTTGCAATCAGCTGATACATGAATGTTTTGCTGTTTTTTTTAAAGTGAATTACTGAATAAGGACTATAGAAAGTTATTGTATATCACCACATTTTCTATAAAACATTTAGATAATGTAAAATAATCCAAAAAAAAAAAATGTCAAAATTGTTATTGGAAGAGTGTATAATAAAAGAATAACTAAGTAAATAAATTTATATATTTCAAAAAATAAATTCAATAATAAAAAAATTAGAAGGTCTGTGGAAATCCCTAAAGGCGAAAGAACCCAGAACGTTCATAGCTGAGGGAAGATAGAACTGTACTAAACAGAGTTTGGGACAATCCAAGGTCAAGTGGAGCTCTTCCAACCACTCTGAAAAGTGGCCTTCCTTGACAACACATTGTTGTCATACATGCTCCCTCCCAAGTCATTAATTAAAAGTTATTTAATTTATTCAAATTACATAACTTCATGGCAATATTAATTTTGTGACACCAATTGTTCATAAAATTTACTGCATTTAATAGGAAATTTGACCTTTGTTTCCTTAACTACCTACTTAAGGTATAAGAAATATATAATTGTAAAATAAATAATTTTTTCAAAAAAATGTTATTCCATCATCTCTGTTACTGTCCCTATTTTCAAGAACCTCCCTTATTCCAATATTGTGATTCTTTTTTTATAAAACTATAGTTCACTTTAAACTACTAGACTGAACAATCCATTCATATCTAGCACAAATGGTCCTTACCCTCTTTCTAATGGTCTACTACCTAGGAATTAGCAGGAATATGTCTTTTATTTCCATGGATTTGGTCACTACACTTTCAACTTGTTAAAGGGAACCCTACTCTTGCTTTTGTGAAGGAGAGTAAGAAAATACATTCAGTGCATACTAGGTGTGAAATAAGTCATTATTAAAGACTGTATAACTATGAAATCCCCTTTCCTTAATAAAAAACAAATAATAATAATAAAATTGTCAGTATTATTGACCATAGATTTAATATTAGAAATTGGTAGAGGAGGAGGGGAATGGTCAACGAAGAGAACACAGATTATAAGTAAAAATATCATTTGTGTCAATATTTAGGTCTATTGGGTTAAAAAATAAGTTCATAGTATTTTTTAATCAATTATATATGACCCATTTTGAACTATTACATATTGCCATCTTTCAGGTAATTTTTTAATTCCATCCTCCTCAGATTTTTGCGCAATGAACTCCTCTATGTGCGTTTTGCAGTCCTCGAGTGAATTAAAGTGTTTCTCATAAAGAGAGTTTTGAAGGGCCCGAAATAAGTGAAAATCTGTAGGGGCAAGGTCTGGTGAATAGGGAGGGTAGGGGATCACATCTCAGCCAAACTACAATAAGACACGTGAGGACGGGTGTTATCGTGATGGAAAACTATGCCTTCGTGATTAGCCAATGCTGGACACTTTTGCTCAACCGCTGCCTTTAGTTGTTCCAACTGGGCACAGTATACTGCAGAATTAATGGTCTGGTTGGGCGGAAGGAGCTCAAAATAATGGTCACCTTTCCAATCCCACCAAATGCACAGCATATCCTTTTTTGGATGTAATCCTCCTTTTGGAGTCGTTAACAGTGGGTCACTTTGTTTTTCTCAGGACTTTTTTCCTCACAATATTATTTAACAGGACCCATTTTTCATCCCCAGTTATCAACCTCTTTAAAAATGAATTATTAACATTGCATTTCAGGAGGGAATCACTAATGGATATGTGGTTCAATAAATTCTTTTCTGTCACATTGTGAGGAACCCATATATCACTTTGAGAAACATATCCCGCAGCCCTCAAATGATTTAAGAAACTTGCATAAAATATGTTAAGCGTTTCTGCGATATCCTGTGTCATAAGAGTGAGGGTTGTCTGTGACTAATATAAACATCGTCATACACACTGCAAATTTTTTTAACTGTCTGTGCAGTGGATTTTCCTTTTCAGAAATAAAAAATCATTAAATGATGAAAAATACTTTTTTTCTCTTCCATTTCGATCAAGCAAAATACCACTTAAAGATAAGGAATCTTGGTTTAAACTGATGCATAAAGCACCTGAACTAATCATTTTTTAGAATATGTAAACATTCTTGACCAAGTAAACATGATTTTATAAACACAGAGAGAATTAAATTAAAATATTGAAAAACGCTACGAACTTATTTTACAACCCAATACCATGCAGGCATTAATATGATAACAAAACAAAAATGAGTTCTTGATTGGTTTTCTATTATATTGCATAATGGTTATCTTGTTTTTACACAGTTCTGATATATCTGGCAACTTAGGCAGTTACGAGTTCTCTAAACTGACCGTAACCACTGACCAACTTCTTCAAATAAAAAAAAAAAAAAAATCTTAATAATCTATGATCAAACATCTTTAAGTAAATTAAGAAAACAATAAGATAATTAAGTTATATACTTACCACAATGGTAGGAGCTGGAGGAGAAGAGCTACCAGCCAAGAAAGCAGACACTGAAGGATATGGTGTACCACAAGAACAGCATCTTCCTTCTCTGTTTCCAGATCCTAAAACAGCTTTTGGTAAATCATATATCTAATGATTAGTTTAAAATTTTAATAAAAACAGATATCACAAAAACAGATCATTTTGCGAGGCTTGGTTATTTGAACTCAGCCAACCTCAAACTTGTATTTCCTTCGAAAACTAGAATTAAATATTTTTTTAAATTACAATACTTCTCGTTACACTACATTTCATATGTAAGTAAGTGAAAGTAAAAATTAACATGATCATAAAATAGATCCAAACTATAAACAATACCAAAACATAAACAAGATTGAAACCGTAAACAATACCAAAACATAAACAAGATTTAAACTATAAACAATACTAAAACATAAACAAGACCCAACAATATCGCCAAACTCATTACAATTTACAAATTTTGAACTGTGCTTTTTATACATTCTTCTTTATTTTTATCGGGAAGTAAGTGATTTAACAATGTAGATAAACCTCTTTAATCGATGGACAACAATTAATAAATTAATCAAACAAGCTAATTTAACTGAAGATAGTATAGGAAGTCACATAATTTACAATTTGGAATCATTTAATTTAATAGAAAAATGACAAAAACTGACATTAAATCCACATTTTTATTGAATTGATTATAATTTTACCAGATAACAGAATTTTTTGTAGTTTTTATATTTCATATTAACCCAAGAAGACTAAAATAAGCAGAAAATGAAAAAAATTGGTTGTTGCCATTTTTATTTAAAAGTTTCAGCTTCCCCAATAACAAATAATTAGAATAACAATGGGATTCAGAGAGCTACAAAATTTGTATCTGACTTTTCTAGCTCTCTAGCAATAACAAATAAATGATGAAAAGAGTTCCTTTGAATATAAAAAAGATTAGTTAGAAAAAGACTGAAGAGACTGGATTGCCTGAAAGTATCCTTACAGTGTCGTAGTAAGTTGCCTGTGAATATCTGATACATATATTGACTTGAATTGGCAACTCAGAAGCACGAGACTCGAGTATCCACCATTGTATATCATCAAAAGTTCCCAGAGTGAAGAGGACCTAAAGTTAAGAGCAAACTCTGATGTTTAAAAGGAGTATAACAATCAGGACCCTGTTTTTTAAAACTAAGTATAGGGTAAGTAAGAAAGCAATTTAGATTTAGTGTAAAATACAACTTAATTTTTTCTTTACAGAAGATGGCCTTTAATCAGTCAAATATCTTCCATTCCGTTTGATGGCCTATCACCATCCTTTTGGTACTTCATGATCTTGTACTCATTGAACTTATCAAAAACAAAAATTCAACCAAAGGTCATCTTTATTAATGAAATATTTATCATTTAAAAATGTTTTGCAAAGTTAGATGGTGCACGGTTGGGCTATATAGGAGATGGATATTACTTCTCACCAAGCTTCTATAATTTCATTCACAAAAATGTGGGAGACCACATATTTTCTTGGTGCAACATGATTCCTTTGTGATTTGACGATTCTGGTCTTTTCGCTTAGATTGCTTCCTCCAATTTAATAAGCTCTTGGCAATGAACATTTGGGTTGATCGTTCAGTAGCTGCAAAGCAGTTTACATCTTAATAATACCACCAAATTGACACAATAATCTTTTTCTGAAGCAATTCGATTTTCGATATAGTTTGTGCTGGTTCACAATGATTTTTTTCGATTAACGAATTGTATGTATTGTAGACAATCCATTTTTCATCGCCAATCATAATTCACTTCAAAATATGGTTGATAGTATTACATTTGAAATGTGATTCACAAATATAGATTCATTGCGTCATGGAACACATATAAAAGGCCTATAGAGCTTCTTGATAAATCTAAAACATTGTTAAATGTAAAACATATATGATTTCCAATAGTTGTGTGAAATACAATTAACTGTTATACAATCTCTCACACAGCTATAATGTGATTGGACTCAATTATGGCTTTCATTTTGTTATCATCAACTTCAGAAGGTCGAGTTTTGAATATTTGAACATAAAAATAATTTTAGTTAAGAAACCAAAACAGTGCAATCTAAATCAGAAAGACGCTGATCGCTGTAGACTTATAACTGATGGTATATAGGAGCAGTAAAAACTAAGTTCTTAAAGATTTTAAAAATAATCAACAATTATTTTTAGATATCAACATTCAAAGAAGAATTCTTAAAGTATTATTATTTTGTGGAAATTTTTGTTTATGGAATCTCAGAGAAAATTAATTTATTTCATAATAACTTTTTAAATGTATTATTATCTAAATATCTCTACTACATAAAATTTTTTATAGTGATCACCGTGTAATATTTTGTTTTACGTATAAGGTGAAATAATAAAAATGGGTTGTAAAAAATTGAGTTAAACTGATAAAACGCATTTTGTGAGAGCCAATACGGGCTACAAATTCATTGAAATTTAGAGGAAAAAGTAATTATGAACATTATTTTTGAAGAGTCACTAAATTGAAGTAAAAATTAAGATACTGGGATATAAGTTATTTTTTTTGTTCTTGCTTACATTATATTTAAAAAATAATACAAGCATAATAATACTACAGAATACATGTAAATAAAAGTTACACAATTTGAGCAATTAGCAGTAGAATAAAGTGAACAGTTGTATAACTTGTAAAATGGGAGGAGGGGGGTTGGCCTGTTGTTAGGCCGATAGGGAAATTATAAAAATCAATAATTAGCAATTGTGATCATTTAAATGATATAAATTGATAGTGAAGAGCTTTTGAAAATGATGATAATAAAAAAGTTGTATATATAGTTAACTTAAATCTATTCAATGAAGTGGAACATAAGTTGTGGGGAATTGTTGAAGATCACCAATCAACAGCAATCAAGACTCAACTATCAAATATTTTAACCCCAGAAAATAGTGTACACTGTTACTTTGAATCTTGATCATAACATTGATGAAGACAGTATTTCCTATTGACATTAACCAATTATGTATAAATAAATAAAATTTTAGTCTCAAAACATATTTATTAAATTTATAAGTCAAAAGTTCCGACCACTTTGACCACCCTCAGGAACAATCTCAATACAATTTTAGAACTAAATCATTTAAAAACACTTCATGCAGGCTATTCTGCCCAGGTCAATCCAACAAATTACCCTAATTAGTCAATTTTCACATTAAATTAAAATTAAAATTATTTATCACAGTCACCTTCTTTTTAAGTTTTAAGACCTGCATGAAGTATTTTTAAATGATTTAGTTCTGAAATTGTATTAAGATTGTCCCTGAGGATGGCCGAATTGGCTGAAACGTCGGATTTAATAAGTATGTTTTGAGACTAAAATGGTTAAAATTTTATTTATTTAAATAATATTAACCAATCTCAAGAAAGTGTTAAGATTATAAATTAATTAAATTGACTAAAATTAAATAAATAATAGCCTATATTGTTTATCATTTTCCATTTTTCTCATTATTTATTTATTCCCTTTGATATATTAACTTTTACTTTAATTCTTTCCTTCTTTTTAGTTTCTACTATAAACATTTTTTTACTTTTCGTGTATCAATTACTTTATTTGATATACTCCAGCCACATGTCCATTTAATGTTTAATATTTATTACTGTAATAATTATTTGTAGTTTTAATCCTCTTCATCTTATTTTAATTTATGCTCACATCATTTTATAGTCCTACCATAGCTTACATTATATTTCGGGTCATCTCTTACTCCAATGCTGTTTACAATATTTTTTTGGTTTTTATTCCAGATGAAGCCCGGCATATTGGGGTGAAATGTTGGTACATAATTAATAGTTTTGTACTGTTTGAGCTACCTTTTTTACCAACATCCAAACAATCTTCCTTCATCAAGAAAAATCAAGTTTAAATAGCTAAAAATTGTTGCTGAATTATGATGAGTAAATAATAGGTATTATCAAGGTAAAATTTGTTCTGCACATTCAGGAAAATTTGGGAAATCTCTCTTTTTTCCATTATCTTCTACAAATCCTTTATACTAATCTTAATTTAGGTTACTTGGCTAAGCAGTCAATACATTTTTTTTAGCTCTAACTAAATAAATCATAAAAGAAATATTTAAAATATTTTGTATGACCTTTATTAAAGACAACTGCAATGGAAAACATGTGGTTTACACTTGAGAAAGTCTGTTATTCTTACCCCCAGGTGAAAGAGGCCTTGAGGACACTGGTGAAGGATTGAAAGGTCCAGGGCTTGATTCAGTTCTAGTGCGTACACCAGAAGCCATTTCATTGTAGTGACGCTCTTCCTCCATCTCCAAACTAAAAAATAAATTAACTTAAACATAAATCTATTTATGAACAAGCTAAAATTGTAAAATTACAAACTTCCAAATTAGAAATAGAGTATAATATTCATATTATCTAAAGCCAAACCCACATGCCCAACTAATTTGTCATGTTTGCATGCATATATCTAGTAAGTCGTTGGAAATGCAGTCCATCCAGTTAGCTCAGTTTTCGTCTTTAGTTTCCTTTTTAAGACTACTTAGTGGAGTCTCCAAATTATCCTCTTCGAATTCTTTCCATTGATAGCTTTTATATTGTTCAATGATAGCCAAAAACTTGTGCAACATAACATTATATGCAAATAAAATGTTCCGAGTAATAAGAATTGTATAGATAGGGAAAAATGAAAGTTTTAGGATGAAAAGTAGCATAAACACACCATAATTCTTCTAATAAAATAAAACAGTGAATAGGCAATGAAGTGGGTAGATAAGGTAACTGAAGAAAAAAGGACTGACCAAACATAGGTATGAAACTCAGCCTAGTGAAGTTTAGTGCTTCAGATTTTACCATTCATTTATTAAATTTTGCTTTACCTCAACTATAGCAGGATATTTTTCAATAGTTACCGTATGCATAAACCCAGCCAAACTAAAAAATACATTATCACTTTTGTATTTTGCAACACTTATATTCTAAAAATAAAATTATACTACGATGAAGATTTATCTTCATTTGGAAATAAATCAGCGACACTAATTTTCTTTACTACAGGCAGAACTAATAGGCTGTGAAAAATAAGTAGCTATTTTTAAATCATTACTTTGACAAATGAATATTTAAATTAAAATCCATTTTCTCTACTTAGAACATAGAATAAATAAATATGGCATAAAATATGCATGCACATCAGAAAGAAATGGAGATGAATTTGTGTTGAATTTGCATGGTCAAATCTACTCAGGGAATTCCTAACAGAGTTTGATCTAAGAGAAAACACAAACTTCTAAAATCTTGTTTTATTCTGATAGCAGACACCTTGCTAATATTAAGTACTCAAATAAAAAAAAGTGTTATTCAGATCTTTTAACAGGAAGTGAACAAAACTTGAGTTTATTTTTTGAGTGATTGTTTGATATTTCACACTTAAATGAAAAAAAAAAAATCGTTCTAAATCCAATTTCATCAGTATTTTTTCTCGCTTTGGTGTATTTTTTACATATTTTTTTTTATAGTTTTTTTTTTGTGCTCTAAGGACTTATAAAGTTTTGCAACAACATAAGTTCATGAAAATTCCTAAGGATACAAAAAAACACAATTTACTTCAAAATATAAATAAAATAATAAACCTGGTAAAGAAAAAAAAAAAAACAGCGTAGAAAACAAGATTTCAAGTTTTGATGCAGTATAAATCACAACTATTTCTGAGTTAGATTTAGAACAGTTTTATTCAGCTTAAGAGCTCTAGAAGCTACACCATCTATATACTTGAGGAGCATAATAAAAATACAATCAACAAAATAAATAATTGCAGTTTAAAGATCTACCTGCTTTCAGATTCAGAGAGGTGGCGACAGAGTGCTTCTCGGCGTTCAACTTCCAATTGAAGTTTCCTTTGCAGTCTTAAATTTTCTTCTCTAACTTGCCTCTCCTCTTTAACATACCTTTCCATCTTTTCAGTATCTGCAAAAGGTTATTATAAAAAAAAATTAATAAAAATATTACTTAAAAAAGAAAGTGAGGTGAATACATGGGTCATAACTATTTTTATTTTCCTACTTTCTTTTCTGAAAATCATTTTTTGTACATTTCTCTTGGGTAATTAATGATTTGTCATTTGATAATAAAATATATGGGACAAGCCGTTGCATTCGAGAACAAAATCTATGGCAAAGCAGTTGTTGATACACAGCAGTATCTAGGAAATTAATTTTTCACATGATTAAGCAAAAGAAATAAATGAATTTTGATAAAATTTATACTGGACCATGTTTACCCTAATGCCAAAATTTTCCCAAGCATTGTGCCGAACTGGACAATCAGTCCTGATCGGACTTCTCTCGAAGTTGAAGATTAGTACATATCACGGGTATTCATGATGTGTTAAATGTAAAATGATTTACTAAGTTAAATGTTATAAGTATAGGATTATGTTATATAGTTTAAAAGCGTCCAAAGCAATACTAACTCTATCAAAACATAAAATACGAGCAAGTAACCTAATATGGCAACTAACAAGATCATGACGTGCTCAGCTGGTCTTTTGTTTGATGTCATTCTCCATTTAACAGACTCTCAACCATGTTATATCGTTTTGACATGTTAAAAGAAGGAAATATTTCTCCATTTAACATAAAGTTTTCCATTTAACACGCTTAAACATGTTAAACTAAAGATCATGCATACCCCTATAGTATGAGCCTATTCAGAATGTAGCTGTGTCAAGAAAAGCACATTTGCACATGCACAATTGAAAGTGGTGGATGGTATCTGATAAGAGATACTAGATCATTTTTACACAAATCTCCAACTCTATTCCAAATTGGCCAAGCTACTTCCAAAATATAGACATACAGAGGAAAATTTGTTTTCTCATGTGTAAGCAAATGTGAATAAACAGAATTTAATAAAATAAATAAGTTTCTGACCTTAACCGCTGAAAATTTAAAAAAATCGGAATAACATTTGATTGATTATGTCTGAATACCAATTTGAATACAGATGGACTAAGGCAAAGCCGAATTTTGTAAAGACATTAGATTCTGAAAAAGATTTTTTTTGCGTTCATTTTCTGCGTAAATTAAAAGCTTCAGTAGTGAGGAAGTTGAAATATTAACTAAATAAATCACAATAGTCATTTTAACGATATTAAACACTCACGTTCTTGTTGCGCATGAGCTAGAAGGGTTCTCAGTCTTGTAACTTCACCTCTGAGCGTCTGAATGTGAGCAGACAAATTACTTGCAGTATCTCCATTACTCATATCACGAGGAGAAGCTGGGTCAGAAACAGGTTGATCTAACTTTATTTGAAGACTCCTAGAATAAAAATTGTAATTAGTCTTAATGTTATTTCTTTTTCAAATGTGAGAACATAGATACAAACCAACAAAATAACTTGATAATTAATATTTAGACTCAAACCTTTTTTCAGCCTCAAGTTTATCCATTCGTTTCCATAGTCTATTAACAAGTGCTTCCTGCTCTTGCTCGAGAGTATTTTCAAGTTCCACCTAAAAAATTAATTGCAACATTGATTTTATTTCATACTAACTCATTTACTACATACTTTTCCATATTTCAAGAGGTGCAATTTCAAAAATTCACAAGTGACAGATTTTTATGAGAAGAAATATTGGAGCTATTACTTGCCTTCAGGACTGATACTATGAGAAAATATGTGTAAAAATTTTTTAAGAAATTATGTTTCAAAAAGCAAGGAGGTGCAATATTAGGAGTTCCTTATAAAAAAAAAATTATTAAAAATTGGGACATAGGTTTTTTTGGAAATGGATTGTACATTTCAATTACACATTGCAATACAAATCATCATTTCTCAAAACAAATCAGGACTAAAAATTATATAATAGGGCAAAGTGAGATTAATTAACAGTGCTTTTACTAACCTTTTCTCTCCTCAGTTGTTCCAGATTACTCTGCTTCGCCAAAGTTTCTGCTTCCAATTTTTCGATTTTTCTCATTAACTTATTGACAAGACATTCTTGTTCCTGCTCTAATGTTTGCTCAAGCTTACATTTTTCTTGTCTTAACTGTGAAACAGAAGTAAATAAATAAACGAAACTCAAACAATTTATATTGTAAAAATTGTATACAATGCAGTGACAAACCTGTGTAAGTTTACGAGAAAGATCGTTAGTAAGACATTCTTCTTCCTGTTCATAGTGGTGAGCTAGTGTCTCCTTTTCTTTTTTAAGAGCCTGGATTTTTTTCAATAAGGTGTTACTAATGAATTCTTCTTCCTGCTCAGCTTTAGCTTGCTGCAATTGTACATATATTTAAACATACTGACATTTTAATGTTTACAACAGGTTGATTACATTAACAATTAAGGTCAAACAAATTTTGAAGAAAAAAGCGAACTAACAAATAAATAAATGAAGGAAGCAGGATATTTGAAATGCTCCCTAGGCAAGACAAACCTGTAGGACTGCTTAAAATGACTTCATTTTAAGTAGTCTGGTTTAAGTAGCCTACAGAAGAGAGAAATAACAATGTATGTATGTATATACAAATTGATCTTTATTTCTTGTCTGTTAATCCCACCCCTATAAAATTGTATTATTTTTTGCAATCTTGTTGAATTCAAGTTTAATTTGAAAAACTAATTTGTTTTACTTATTCTAAAATTTATTGAATTTTCTCGCAAAAATTGAAGTGATCCACTTATGGAAATGACCTTTTACAGTCCTATAAAACCAAAATGAAAAATATAGTTAAATTTTTCATTCCCTTTTCTTGTGTGTCCCATCAATATGCACCTTCATGGCTTCCTAATTAATTCAATCTTCCATAGTCGATAAGAGATAACTATATTGAGGCAATGTTTCGCAACTTTATTATTTGCATAGTCATACCCGCAACGTATAACACACTGCAATAGACAATTGGCATGACTACGCAAACAAAAAAGTTGTGAAATGTGACTGATCCTCAAGACCCACTAAATATATTTAATAAAAATAAATAAATAAATCTGTACTGCTGTAGCTTTTTACCCAATTTAGGGTACTCATTTCATGGGGCTAGGTGGACCCTTGGAAGCATTCGAACTCAGGTACTTAGAGATAGTAGTGCCTAACCACTGCTCCACACACACACACACACACACATACATATGTATATATGAAGGCAACAAGGTCCTTATCTCCCCCTAACACCCTATCTACCTGAATTTCAAAGTGCACCAGGCCTGCAACTTTGTTCCTACTAAAATATAACTCTTTATCTAACTTATGCAAATAAATATTTAGAAGAACTGGTAACATTTGTGTATGCAAAATGCATCAAACAATCACTAATTGGACTACCAGTTAGTTCTGTTGTGTAAAAACTGAGATGACACCTCCACTTTCCCAACATATAGTTCATTTGATATTTGGATTTAACTCTACCTCTGTTCTTATATATTATGGAACAAGACGTTAAGTTTTTTTAAATATATATTTGTTAAGCATTGTAAACTATAAAAAGGCTAAATAAAAAGTGAATAAAATTTGGTTATTGATTTCATTCATCCATTAATATTAATTTATAAAAACGTTTTGGTACAGAAATGAATAAATATTACATATTACAAGTTGAAGGACTTGGATTAATTTTTAATTCAATAAATACAAAAAAAAAGTTTGGGATTGATCAGGTTCCAACACACTAGTTAAGTCAATAAATTCCATCTCTCCAGTTATTTTACTTTTTTCTACGTTCCTATAAAATTGTATTATTTTTTGCAATCTTGTTGAATTCAAGTTTAATTTGAAAAGCTAATTTTGTTTCACTTATTCTAAAATTTATTGAATTTTCTCATAAAAATTGGAGTGATCCACTTATGGAAATGACACACTTAACAGTCCTATAAAACCAAAATGAAAAAATATAGTTAAATTTTTCATTCCCTTTTCTTGTGTGTCCCATCAATATGTACCTTCATGGCTTTCTAATTTATTCAATCTTCCATAGCTAATCTTGAATTACACTTAAGCAAAATTGAATCTTACATATGATTTCATGTGAATCACTCAAGCTTTCCTCCTGGTCTTCAGAATTCATTCATTCTGTTATATATACTTATTAATTACTCATTCAAAATAATAGAAAAAAGCATTTATTTAATAATCCATTCCTGATTTTGTTTAAATATTATATTTTCTTATCTAATCTTATTTACTATCAACATAATAAGATTCACTAAGCCTTTCAATAAAAGTCCAATTTTATCCTAATCCAATGATGTGCACACACACTCTGGCAATATCTGAACGGAGAGCTAATCTTTATTTACATGTTTCAATATTTTTATTTTTCTTGGATAAGGGTAATATTAAATCCATATAATCCATGCATGAAAACATACTACATGCAACAGAAATAAATAAAATAAATTGGTAGACCATCACTATTTTATAGGTAAGAAATACCATTCTTCTTCAAAAGGAGCAATTAATATGTAAGTACCAACATCTTCTATAATTGAAGTTAGTATCCCTTTTTATCCAGAAATAACATTTTAACATGGTGTGAGAGTTCTGTGAAGTCTCCTTTCCAAAATATTAAAATGCAACAGAAATTCTTTATAATATTAATACCCCAAATTTTTCAATAACAACTCTTTTTTTATTATTGATATTTTCTGTTTTTTAATTATCTCTGGGTCTTACAATGCCTCAGGCTTCACTTACATTTTTGAACATAATTTCATGATTAATATTCTAAAAGATTTTTCCTCAAGAAAAGAGAAGATACAGAATTTTTTATCAAATCAAGTAGATTTCCTTTAGTTGGTAATGTCTAAAAATTTTCAGAGTTGAGATAGAAAAAACATAGAGCATTGTTTGGTATAGGGATCAAGCAAATTATAGATAGTATCTCACTATCTAGGAAACTAACCTAGTACGTAAATGGCAATAAAACTTAAACAAACACTATTTATTTTATAAATAAAAATGAATGATTTTGAAGAAAGAATAGTTTTTAATTTTCCATAAATATTATTATAATGTTGTAATACAATTTATGGTGAACCATAGCATTCTCAATCTCATTTTGTTAATCTTAAAGGCAGCTGCTCTTCAATTTCTGATAACATAAACATAGCAATAGCAAATCAAATAAAACTTTTTTCCAATTCAAATACAACATTCCTCAACTTCATTACAAACCTTTTCCTATTTAAATTTCTTTTCAAATTTCTTTTTAAATGCTACCATTTCAATTCCAAAAGTAACTCTTAGCAACTGTTTATAGCTCCAGCAGTTTTGTTGCTCTAGTAGGTTTTATAAAGAAATTCAAAAGATGCACACTCTGACTGAGTACAGGCTCATGATTAACCTTAGATAGGAAATGAAGAATGCCGGGCATGATGGCACATGTTTCTAATTTATAGTCTACTATCTACAACGTATGATTATAAGTTAACAATCCTGGACCAAAGGATACTTTTAAGAGGTGCTTTGTTTAAAAAATAACAAATAATGATATTAAATTATGTAAAAAATTATGCATGGATGCTTAATCTAAATAAATTAATATTCTACTTCAGTAGAAATTTGATGTTTACTGCCAATAATAAAAAAAGCTAGTACACAACAGCACTAAAGAATTCTCAGCAGAAAATATTTGAGGAAGAAAAAAAAATTACTAGTTTGTATCCCAGCAGTTCTGAAGAACAAAACAAATTAGTATACAGTACAGACAGTTCTTGTCATTTCAAGAAGATTTAATAAACATTAAAACCCATGTCATGTTTAAATAGATTATCTGTTTGGTTTAAAGAATAGTTTCCAAGATATTGACCATGATATCATTTAACATCTAAATTTTGATGAATAAAGTAATTTAAGAATGTGATCTTGACTAAACAGTACTTCCTTACCGAGCACTGAATCAAAGATAATTCATAGGTTATTAGCAGCACGACTTGTTTAAAGTAATGTAGACACTTGATAGCAATGAAAAGTTATCAAAAATAACATTTAAGCACATAATAGTTATAAAATCAACATTAATACAAAAAACTATGCCAATTAATAAGATTATATCATGATATATAAATGCATGATTATAAGTACAGCTCGATGCGACCTATAACCAACCATACATACTATGGATGAGAGGTTAGCTCAGAGGTCAAGTTAGGTAGCATAAAGAAGCTTAATCCTATGAGTAGGGAACCTACACAATTTTAATTGTTGAAATAAGAAATGATTTGACAAGTCATGTTCAATGAACTCTGGTTTTATACTATCCGGAATGTTTAAATACAATCAAGAAATAGTAGAGATTTTTATCTAATAACAATGCAATTTTTTTTTGTATTTGTTCAAAAAAAAAAAATTACTTTTGATAAAAGTACAAACAACACATAGACTTTTGTATCTTTTGAAAATTTGATTTCATCATTCTGGTTTGTCTTTATGTTTTTGGATGTATTGAAACTGAAAATTAATTCCACTTCCTTCCATCACCTACAGATATTTTTGCAAATCCCTAATATATAATGCCAGGTTGAGAACAAAAATTTTTCATACTTCAAAGATTACTTAAATTTTAAACATCAAATTTGTATGGTACCAAAAGGAAGTTAAAATAAACTAAATGGCATAAATTAAGACTCTACTTCTACTGGGTCAATTTGAATTTAAGATAAAATACAATATATCTGCATGATTTTTTATATGACTTCAAATCTACCAAATTTACATTTCATTGTTATCATCAGAAAAAGAGAAAACTTGTCTCAAGCAATTTTATTTATTTAGTTCCTAGAATTTTTTTAATTTATTAGGTCTTTTTAGCTTTAAATTTAAATAAAACTTCTTATCGACTCATGTAATAATTTAAAATGATGGGATAATGTACATTTGTATAGCAAATAGTTAATTATTTTAAAGAAAGACAATCAGAAGAATTTTTAGATATTTAAATAATTATAAAATATATTACAGATACTTTTATATCTGAATTTCTTCTAAATTTTTCCTCTATATTGAAGTATGTTTTCTATAAGGTTTGAGGAAATGAAACTCATATAGAAATCCCCAACAAAGCAAAAGGTTGAAGTTTACCACAAGCCAGAGAGTTAACTTGTTTGCACATTTTCCTACATCAACTTCAAACCATTATTAATTGTACTATTTTGACCAAATTCAAATGTTTTGGTACCATTGAAAAGAGGAGTATTTGCTCTTTCTGAAGAAAACAATGAAGTATACATTTGGTGTATAAGATTATATATATATTTTTAAAACCATAAATACAAAACTAAATTTTAATCAAATATTTTTCAAAGGGTCATAATGCTATATCAATCACATTTCAAGTACAAATTGAACTGTTATACTTTTTTAATTTTTTATTACAGTGGATATTTCAAGCTAAAACCAGTTCATTTCAACCTTTTTATCATCCTACACTATATGTTTTTCTTATCCACAACTTGATCTGACATTTCATCAAATATAAAAAATTTCTTTATGTGGTACCCAAAAATCATTTATCTAAAGTATTATTTTCACAATGTTATTGTCTTTAATAATCATGAGAGATAGTTGATCGTGGATGACTTATACGAGGAGAAGATGGTTAGGGGTGCGGTCAAAATATAACACAAATAAGTTGAAGTAACTTATAACCATGCCAACACTTCACCCAGAATTCCTAGCCTTCATCAGCGCTAATCACAGAACAAGATAACAACCAATGTATACAGAAAATAAAAAATACAATATAAACAGAATGTAAAATTTTCTGTATTCATTAGTTGTTATCTTGTTCTGTTCTCAGCCTTGATGAAGGCTAGAAATTCTGGCCGAAACGTTGGCACGATTAAATAAGTAACTTTAACTTATTTGTGTTATATTTTGACTGCAACCCCAAACCATCTTCTCCTTGTATTGTCTTTAATATGTTTCTTAGAGCAAGAAATAATGCCTTATTATATTATATTTCAAATTGATGTAACAGGGTCTTATTTGTGCCGTTTTCTAAATTTTAAGGTCATTTAGATACCATACAAATTTGAAGTTGATAAGCTCAGTACCCTAGGAGTTATGAAAAATTTTCCTGCTATAAAATGGAAATTACATGATTATGGACTACAATAAATGAAAAAATTTCAACATGACATCAGGTACTGCTGTAAGGAAACGAAAAAGCTGCAATTTGTACTAAATATCCATATCCTATATATTTACTCAAAACAAGATTTGAGGAATACAAGATATTTAAATTTAAATTAAAACTAAGTTTTCTCCAACTTGATTAGATTTTACTCATTTTTTCATAAACAGTTTCATGACAAATTGTGATGCATTCGACCTGCACATTTAAAACATAGGTTTGTAAGGTGGCATTATTTACACCATTTGGTGCTTAATGTTTCATTGGACCCGTGGTACTCAAAAAGATATAGTTGATCTAAAATGCCTAAAAATAATTACAAGTAAATATTGAAGTTAATTTCTTGTTTTTGTACATGTTATTTCTCAAAAGCTATTTCAACTGTATGACATAAACATTTTTTTTATGAAAGTTTTGGGAAAATTGTGTTCAGAAATTTAACCTGTCATTACTTTTTACTGAAATGTGATCTTGAAGGACATGTCAGGGCTAACACTAGTACTTAACCAGTTTAATAAAATTCACAATGCCAGAAATATTATTTCTCTAAAATTCAAGTATGTTTGAATGTTTAAAGTATTGAGTATTCATCAGATATAAAATATTTGATAGGAACAATATTTTTATCTAAAAATAAAAATTGTAATTCCTAGAATAAATGAAACACTAAACCTAATCATCTCAAATTTATTGAAAATTTGGCACAGTTGTTCGATTGGTATAGATTTGAAAAAATGAGAAATTTTGTGGAAATGAATTCACCCCTTTTTAGAATTACAAAGTTGCAAACATCTTATAAATGGGCTAAAAAGATAAAAGAACAAGTTTTAGGATTGCTGTAGAAGCTTCCCTTATTTAGCATGAGGCATGGGACAGGAATTATTTCAAAGTACATTCCATGGGCCTTTCATATGATATGCAAAACTGCATAGGTTAGGAAATGACATTTCTCAAAATTTTTAATTTATTTTTATTTTTAATGTAGTTTTGGGATTAAACATATGATATTGGTGACTTCCATGAATAGATAATACTTTATCAAATATTTACATGACAATTAAGTGTTAACTTTTTGTTCCTTCAGCTGAAAGTCCATCATCAGAAAATAATAATAATACAAATGAATCAAAAGTTCACTCAATCAAGATTACAGTTTTCCGATTGTACATTTAGAACAAAAAAGCTAAATATTTTAGCATGGTTACCCAGAACAGGTCACAAACATCCCTTGTTTTAGATAACAAGGTGGAAAAGAAAATAGTACATTTTAGTTAGGTACGTAACTATTTCTGATACCCTAAAGCACAACACAGATGCTGTTATAAATTTAGAAAAACTGATATCTTACTAATGCCAAATTAAAAAAAATCCCTGAAATATTTCTTTTCAGATGGATCTGCTACCCATACAAATATAAAAACTATTTAAAACTAATTTTCATAAGAAAAATTTTCAAGAGGAAGCATTTTTTTTGTCATGGCACATGACTATGACACAAATAGTTGGGAATTCTGTGAACAGACTGGGAGACGATGCCAGTTAGCAAAGACACCTTGAAAATCAAATCCAAACCCTATATAACTCTTTGAGCAAGTAGTAGAAAATATTCTGCTGAATCAGAATGTTTCTTGGCAAAACATTGTTTATCAAAAAAATGCACCGATTTTATGTGGTCATTCACAAAACAAAATAAAAAATATAGGTAGAAAAACTTTTTATTGAAGTAAGAAGGTTCAAAAGGCAAGTGTCAAAATATCCTGATTTTTTTTTTTTTTCGGCCAAGACTCCTATTGGAGTCCTATACTGCTCCTGATTTATTAATTAAATAATAAATATTCACATCTGGGTTATATTTGTTTTCATGAATAGTCTAATATCAGCATTGCTTTAACAATAAATAAGAATAAAGAGTTGGATTTATGGAAATGGAGCTTTACTTTTGTCCAGTCAACAATAAAGCCATTTCCATCCCACATTTATATTTTAGTTTACAACATTACCACAATGTTGTACAATTATGTAAAAAATAGTTATATATTTGAGAAATTGTATACTAACCTAACCTATATAATATTGTATATCATACATAAAGGCATGGAATATACAATAAAACGATATCTATGCCATATATCTAGCTAAATCAGGCAGGTTTTTATAGAAATTCCAAAACTTTTTCTCTTATGAGCCCATTTATAAGAGCTTTAGGGCTGTGTAATTCTAAAACGAAAGGATATATCTGAGTAAAATTTCACATTTTTTTCAAATCTAAACCTAAAACAACTGTGCTAGATTTAAAGAAAAACTGAGGTGATAAGGTTCAAAAATGAGTTGAATTGATATGGAATGACCCTGACGAAAAAATGTTTTAGGTGAATCCATAACCATATGGAAAAACAACCAATAATCAAAATAAAATTTAAAAACAAAAGAACTTTAAAAACTACTATACATCACTAAAACAATAACTGTATTAATGAGGAGAACAGCTTTAAAAGTAATCTCAAGCAATTGAAAATCGTAAAGATCTTTTATATATATTTTGAAATTCAAATTTTATTTTGTTAACTATTTTATATTATTAGAAACTAAAATGAATACAAAAGCACATTTTTACTGAATAAGACTTGTACCTATGAGAAAATGGTCTAACCAACTAACCTCTGATAGGAAATTTCATTTCATCCACTTAATTACTTTAATTTAAAGTAATAATTATTCCGAATGCTTTACTTAAACTTCCAAGTAAACCTTTAAAATAGCATGAAACCCGGTAAGATAGAAGTATTATCCTAAATATGATACTTGTACTGTTTCTGTTACTGGATTTACAGATGGATATGAATTAATCCATCAGACTTTTTTTGAACTTAATATTATCCAAATAAAGAACATAACAGATATTAAACTAATTGATTAATATGAATATCTCTCTAACTTAATTTGTATGAATCTGATAATATAATGAGTTTCAGTATAGAGAAATATTTTGTGAACCTAGTTTTACAACAGGCAAAACTAGTAAGTGTACTAGATGAGCAAAAGTGTACTCAGAAAGGACATCAATACATAAGACTGCAACAATCTATTCACATTAGATCATTAAATATAACTATGGAAAGAAATTAGTTTTAAACCTCAAATTTGATCAGTTTACTAACAATTTAACTAGAATATTCATACAATAAAATTTCATTCATTAGAAATGAAACTATTTCATCAACATTTGAAAACTACTAAAATCATAAAATGATGTGAAAGTCCTTTATAATGGTCAAAAACAACTCAGTAAAATTGTATATCAATCAAATAGTTAGTACTACAACCTGTAGTACCTCCATAACAGGCCTTAATATAACCCCTTAAGTTAAAATTGCCTAACCTTAGACTTCAAAATCTTAGACCTTAAGAGCATAGTTAAATGAAGTATTTGTCAACATTGCTGGCATTAAGCAATTACTATTGAGAGAAAATGAACGAATGAGATGTAAAATAATCTACATTTGATTGAATGTCTATACCATTCTTTAAGTAATTTTATACACCTCATAATAATAACTTACTATAATCACAGAAGCTTGTCTTAGTGTTCTATTTTCTTCTTGTAAGGCCTTAACTCTCAATTTATAAGTATCCAATTCAACTTTCAAAACCCGATTTTGTTGTTGTAAGGACTCAATTCGTTTTTGAAGTTGTTCTCTCGTTATTGGAGATGGAGGCATCATTATTGGACCTCCATCAATAGAACTAGAATCACTTTCACTGGCACTATCTGCCATAATAATAAAACGATCTATGGTAAAAATATTTAACTTCACGTGGAAGTCAACTGGAGGTCCAAAAATATAATACTCAATATACCTACAAATCAACAAACGCCCTGAAATTTGAATGGGTCATGACAAAGTTTGCTATAATTAGCAAATTTCATTTAAACTAATTTTTATATTTAACATCGATAAGTTCAAATAAATCTGCTCCCAATACGTAAAACACTAGACACCCCTAACCAAACCACAAGCAACTAGATACAACTTCGCTATCTGAGGACCATGAAACTTCAAAAACAATTATTTCAGACATTAAATATATATTAATGCGAAAATTACGAATTCATAAATTTAATCTCAAATAAAACTTAATTTTACCATATTGCATTTCTTTTTTGCCAATTATTTTTACTACAATAATTATTATTTAAATAAACTGTCACATCTATAAAAAAATCAAGACTTTTTTAACATGTGAAAGAGTTACTCACTGTTTTATTTAATTTTCTATTCGAATATTAAAAGGAAAAATAGGGGGAAAAAATAAAATGAATACCTTGTTAAAGATTTAGTCTACAATTATTTCTTCCTTAAAAAATACGTTAAGCCATTTTTAGTTAATTATAAATTGTTTTTATCAATTAACAAATCTTTCAATAATAATATAAATAGAGATGTTATCCATTTGTAAGGCGAACTTCCGTGACTTAGCAGTTTCGCTGTTGACTTTAAATTGTCCTGTGCTTTAGTAAGTTCAATTCAAATTCATTAAGCCTTCGATCAAAGACTGACATTTTAAACTTTATTGAAACTGAAGTGTACATAAATATTGTACTATAATACAATGAGCAACGATTTCTCCGACATTGATGCTGAAATATTACATATGTCCAATGAAGAAATATATAACAGGATAAGACTTCTAGATGGAGAAGTAAGGATTATGAAGAGTGAAGTAATGCGGGTATCTCATGAATTGCAATCGCAGAAAGAGAAGATTAAAGAAAATAATGAAAAGATAAAGGTGAATAAACACTTACCTTATCTGGTTTCAAATGTCATAGAAATATTAGATATGGAAGCAGAAAATGAAGATGAAGGGGCAGTTGTAGATTTGCATGCAAAAAGTAGTGGAAAATCTGCAGTTATAAAAACATCTACCAGGCAAACTTATTTTTTACCTATGATAGGACTTGTTGAACCAACAATGCTCAAGCCAGGCCAATTAATTGGTGTAAATAAAGATTCCTATTTGATTTTAGAAAAACTACCATCAGAATATGATGCAAGGGTTAAAGCTATGGAAGTTGATGAAAGACCCACTGACCAATATTCAGATATAGGGGGCTTAGATAAGCAAATAGAAGAATTGATGGAAGCTGTGGTACTTCCGTTATTACACAAAGAAAAATTTGAAGCAATAGGTGTGAAGCCCCCAAAAGGCGTACTACTTTATGGTCCTCCTGGAACTGGAAAAACTCTGCTTGCAAGAGCATGTGCATCACAAACTAAATCAACATTTTTAAAGTTGGCTGGACCTCAGTTAGTTCAGATGTTTATTGGAGATGGTTCAAAGTTAGTCAGAGACGCATTTGCTCTTGCCAAAGAAAAAACCCCTGCTATAATTTTTATTGATGAAGTAGATGCAATAGGCACAAAAAGATTTGATTCAACAATAGCTGGAGACAGGGAAGTTCAGAGAACAATGATAGAATTACTCAATCAGCTTGATGGTTTTAGTTCTACTGATGATATAAAAGTTATAGCTGCGACCAATAGAGTTGATATACTAGATCCTGCTCTTTTAAGATCTGGCAGACTCGATAAAAAAATTGAATTTCCTCATCCAAATGAAGACGCTCGTGCAAGAATAATGCAAATACATTCTCGAAAAATGGTGACAAGTCCAGATGTGAATTTTGAAGAACTTGCCCGATCAACAGATGACTTCAATGGAGCACAGTGTAAGGCTGTTTGTGTTGAAGCTGGTATGATGGCCCTTAAAAGGAATAAACCAATGGTAGATCATGAAGATTTCATGGATGCTATATTTGAAGTACAAGCCAAGAAGAAAGCAAATTTGAACTATTTTGCATGAATTAGCTTCTATAATTCTTATATAACTTAAGTTGTAAACTCTTAAAAATATATATTTTTTTTTGTATTTTTTAATACGTATATACAATGTCCTCAAAATAAAGTAATTCTATTTGCCTGAATTTATCATGAATTCTTTAAAAAGTTTTTCATGATCAGTACTAACTAGCTTTTAGTGACTGAAGTCATCTTAAAATAAATGCATGATGTTGCAATTTTTTTATCTTGAATTATTAACTTACTTTAGTATGCTAGATCTACGAGAAATACTTATATGCTGTATTTGGGTTTAATGAATCTTCCTTGTTAAATGTTCTTTAATCTGAGTTTGTTAATTAAATCACAACATTTTGGGACTATTGCAACTTCTGATCCACTATCATTGTCTTCTTGGAAATCATTTATTTTACATATTTCTCCCTACTTAGTTCAATATTTATTATCTAATAGTAAAACAATGTCTGATATTTTTAAAAATGTACAATACATTATTTAAAGTAAGGAACTTCAGAACAATGAAGGTGAATGATGAATTATCCTTATATTGTAAATTTTAACAAATATCAGGCAAAATTGTTTTACTATTAGAAAATAAATGTTGAATTAAGTTGGGAGAAATTTTATGTAACATGAATAAGTTAAAAGAAGACAAAAATAACAGTGCATCAGAAGATGTGATGCTTCCGAAACATTTTGATTTAATTAATGATTTCTGAATAAATATAATAAGGAGAATATTTTCACTTGTAAAATGTTAATTGAAAATGTAGATTTGTGACACCTGATTCAATGTGGAAAGTTTCAGTTTTGAAATAAACAAAAGAATTTTTAGAAATAGATTTTTAATTTGCCAAAAACATATTTATGAAAAGTGGATATAGTAACTTTTGATAAAACACTCCTCAATTATACTAATATTAAATGAAATATTTTATTATTCCTTGACATTTTAACTGCCCATTCAATATCAGGAATTATCACGAGGTAATTTGCATGATAATTGGTTTAATTATAGAATAAACTGATTCTCATTACCATAGTCAATAAGAAAATTTTTCTGTTAACACTAATAGGATGAGCATCAAGGTTATAAAACATTTCTGAATTTGATTTATTAAACACTAGCTAGTATTATAGTCAGGAATTATACACACACCTTATTCTAACGCTTTTCAGTCAAATCTTATGTTTATAGTACATTTTTTTAAAAAATAAAATATCTGCTGGTTTAGATATTATAATAAGCCAAATTAGAGAAAACTGTTCATATGATTTTCCATATTAAATGATTGATCATATATTACCATGGGTCTAGAACTAATACTAGAATGTGTCAAACTTAGCAAGCATAAATTCTAGCCCTTTCTCATTGACTAGTGATAAAGTTGGTTGTAAATGCATCACCACTTTCTTTGGATAATGACACAGATAAAAAAACTTTTATTCTGTATTTGGCGTATTCCATAGATCTTACTGTAGACTGGTTACTTAAGGACAGTCTATTGAGGTCTATTGATACAATATCTTAGGAATATATTCAATACAAATTATATTTTTTTTATTGATAGGAGAAGATGGTCGGGGGGTGCGGTCAGCAAAGAACATAAATAAACAAAAAAATATTTATTTATCCCGATGTTTCGACCTGAGTTTCAGGTCTTGAATAAACAAATATTGAATAGGCATAAATAAATATTTTTTTGTTTATTTATGTTGTTCTTTGCTGACCACACCCCCGACCATCTTCTTCAATCAGTAATCTACGATCAACTATCTACACCTCATTATATTTTTTTTAAGTTGCGTCACCATCAAAGCAATCATTTTTGCTAATTTACCATAGTCCTTTTACAATATTTGTGCTCATAATTTGAACTATATTACATTTATCTTGTTTTAAAGACAAGAATTTAGATATCATTTATAGTACAACTGAGAAGTGTTTTATGGTTGAGGTAGGGTGTTTGCTGCATATTCCTTCCATATACCATTCATTCTTTGAACCACACCACTACCAATCAAAACTTCTTGGTTTTGCTATGCCACATTAGTGTCCAATTTTCTTTGTACTAAATAAATTGTATATATGCATTTTCAATGAAAAAAGCGCTTACCACATATGTGCACAATACCATTAGTATAAGAGAAACTCTTTTTTTGAATGTAAAAGATATATATTTTAAAAATAGAGGACTGCTCTTATTCAAATATATTATTTTAAGATTTATACAAATTTTAACCTTCAAAACAAGGTTTTATAGTTCTCCCATAGTTTACAATATGTTTAAATGCCATCTTATACTCCTACCATAGTTAACAATTTTTTTTTTATCTTGTTTATTTAGCCCTGGTTTTTACAAAAAAAGTTTTTTTTTTTTTTATTTGAGAACCATCTTGAACTGCCAGCCAGTTTTGTTTGTTCTATCCTTAGGTACCTATATTGATTTCCATATCTATACCAATGTGCCCACCAGCTATTGAACTAATCTCTCATTCAACCATTTTGATTATAGTGTGATGTACAAATGACTTTCAGATTTACAGAATGCTAAATTAAAGAACCTTCTGTTCCTAGAAATTTACCATCATCACAGAAATCAGTTGCTTTAGTTCTACTATTAGATTCTGTTATAATGGTAAACCTTTCTATGTGATGTGCCTTTGCATTATTATTTCTATTAATGCTAAACATAATGAGACAGCTCTCCAAAAAGGTCTAAGAAAAGAACGAAGAAGTTTATTTTAGTTATATAGACCTGATGCAAGGTTTTTTTATGCAAGTATTTATAGGATCAGGAAAATGGACATTGCTGAGGCACTGGAAGAGCATAAAGTCGAAACAGTTTTGATGAAGACCATACTTAGTTTATGTAAAAAACAAAGAAATGTAAGAAATAATAACTACATATATCTCAGGAATTTGATAGCACCCAGGAAATAAGACTAGGCTGTAGTCTTACCCCACTACTGTTTATAGTGATCCCCAGCAAGATCTTGAAGAGGGCAAAAATGAGAATGTGGCCTTATTGGCTGGTTCACAGAGAAAGTTTACCTCATACTCATTGCTTATAGGGATGACATACTCGTGTTTTGGAATAATAAAGAAATTTTTAATTCAACCTCAAAATCTTGCAAGAAGAATTGCAGCTGCTAAAATTGGAGATACTATAGCAAACAAAAATAATGAGCACCTGTGCTGTTCCTGAAGAGATGCAGACCGAATAATATGATTGAAAGGAAGGGGAGCTTGATACATAAAAGATTCCAGGTACTTGAAATCTCTACTCTTATACCTGGAAGCCCACCTTAATGAAAACACATGGTTATATGAAAAAATCAGACATAGAATCAAGTTCGCTGACAAATGCTTCCTTCACTTAAGACTATTTTCCCGGGAAAGAGAGAAATAAGGAAAAAGTAGTATATAAGATTACATTTATCCTCTTATTGACATTTTCCGGTGAGTCCTGGACCAAGCTTTCTCATTTGGGTATCCATAGTACCCATTGGTTTTATTTAACTAGTAGGACTCAGGCTGTTATGTTATAACTTGACATCTCTAAGTTGTCGAGTGATGTTCCTGCAGGCATTCCCTAAGGTCTTTAATTCTTGGTCCTTTTCTCTTCAAAATTGTTATCTACAATATTGTACTACACCTAACATCTTCATCTCTTTCTCTATCTTCTTATGATTTGAAAGCATTTAAGACTATTAAATCACTAGAAGATTGTGGGATCAACATGATCTTAATAATCTTCAAAACTGGTGCTACCACAAAAATTCAAAAAATGAATTTGAATGTAGATAAATGAAAAGTAGTATCATTTTTCAACATAATTGTCCTACTTTTTTAAAATATAAACTATCCAGTTTACTCCTGAGTAGAGTGAAATCAATCAAAGATTTAGGCGTACTTTTTGATTATAATTTAAATTTTAAAATCATATTTCAGGCACAGTTAAAAAGGCCACTAAGATTCATGTTTTTTTAAAATAAAATTACATTTAATTTGAAATCTACATATCTTTTACTACAACTTTATCTGTCTACGATCCATCCAATTTTAAACTATTGCTTGGTTATATAGATATGGATTCCTTATCATTGGGCTGATATGGATTCCATATCAGAAAACTAATATTGATGTATTGGAAACTGTACAAATGTGTTCTTCACATCCTCTATGGTTTCGGGAAACAGATACCTTTGGTGAAAAACCACATGATTCTTTACTTGAAATAATTTGTACTTTTTATACATATATAACTGGGTTTATCCCATATAAATAAATATTAGCTCAAGATACAGCAATAGAAATGAGGTCACGGGTGTACCCAGCTGGGGGCAGCTGCTCTCCCCCTAGAAGTGAAAAAATTATTAATTGAATGAAAATTAATTGTAATAACAAATAAAGCTCTGCTATAACTATATATAATTTTCTTAAATTTTTCATTTCATACACCTTTTCTGAACTGAAATATTACAACCTGAATGACCATGTTTTGCCCCCTCTAGTTTTCACACTGGGTACACCCTTGAATGAGTTGTCTGAAGAGGATAAGAAACACTTGGTATGGTGCTATCAAAGAGGCTACCAACAAGAGAGGAGTGGACTGGAATAAACATGGTCAGCTGGCACGAGATATGGACAGGCTTTACAAGCTCCTTGCACTGCTCTGTGGTTGAAGAAGCATGATCAAGAAGAAGAAGATTAATACTAAAAATTATCGGTCAACTGATCCTTCTTTGGAAAGGATTTGCAAAGTTGTAAACTGCTCAGCTTCATTGGATTCCTGGAGGTGATCAGTTACAGAATGTCAGGTTTTCCTTACCTCAACCCTTAAAGGGAAGCATTGTTTGATAAGGATGTTAGTCTTCAGTAAATTCGAATCCTAACATATTTTTCTTTCCCTATGGCCTAGATTGTCTAATATTGCAAAGATGGTATCTCCTCTACATCTAACTAATGAATCAACATATCTGATCCTATGGTATACTTTTTTTTTCTCTTTCTTCCAGATATAAACATTGAAGATTGTAGAACTCGAAAAATAATACTATATTAATTTATAACATGACTTATGCTAGAGGACTAGAGACTAAATTGACTAGTGATTAGAAGATGAAAGACATGATCATTTGGGAGTTGGTATTAATTGGGAAGATCAAATATATTATTGGTAATTGGAAGAAAAACAGGATATTAGGATTGTTTGACTGCTAATTTCTGATTAATAATGTCAAGCCAAATATCCTTGTTATACATTAGGGAAGGACAGTAGGATTGACTCCTGATGACTTTTCAATAATATTTCTCTTCACTTTATATTTTATAACTCCTCTCTATGACCTTTTGTACTTTTAAATATTAATTTAATTTGCATATTGTGAGGCTATAGCTCTTGCATCAAATTCTTTAGGATACATAGGTACTAGACGATAGTTTCCATAGAGATGGGAACTAAGACTCGAAGTCTCAAAGTAGTTTTAGCATGTCAATAGTTCCTTATGCTACAAAAAATTGTGTTCATATGTTTTCCAAATAACTGTAATTCAATATACCTATAATATATAACACCAGTAAGTATATTATTATGATCTTTAGTATAATCTTATAATGTTTTAATAGTTACTGCACAAATATTTGGTTTTGGATCTTTTAAACTAAAATTAGTTAATAATTCTATGATTTTTAAATAAATGTTTTGAAACAGTTGTCTTTTGACAAAGAAAAAAGGAAAATTTGATAAACTATACTGATCAAACAAATTCTCTTCTATGTTAAAGTTTAAAGAAGTTGAATATAAATGAAAACATTGAACAAAATTATTTTAACATCTGTACTGGTCATCTTCTGACTGGATCAGTTTATTTTACATATTTCATATCCTAATGTGGAATAAACAATATATCTAGTCCTAACTAGACTTTATTTCCAATAATAGTTTACACTAGTTCGAAGCCTCATTTGTTAATACAACTTGAATATTGATGTTAATAATTATTGTTAATGTTTATCAAAAAACAATATAAATATTTAAAGAAGATAAAGAGAAAAATAAATAAACTTTTTAT
>NW_027114700.1:809334-811536 GCF_000696795.3 Halyomorpha halys | reverse complement strand
TATATATAACAGTTGACAAAACATTAACTTCTGTCAATTTTCTTTCCATCTTTCTGTATCCTTTCCCTTTCAGGAGCAATAGTCAGCAATTCCTGGGGTGACCCAGCCCTATTAGGAGGCAAGTACTTTCCATGCGAACGATATTTTCAGTATATATTAGGGATGGGATATCGAAAGAAAAATATCGATATCGGTATCGATATTGATATCGGATAGCAATATCGATATTGGTATCGATATTGATATCGGATAGCAATATTGATATCGATATTATATCGGACCTAAAATATCAATATTTTAAAATATCGAAATATCGATATCGAAAATTTAACGAATTAAAGTAATAATAATTATAAAATGATACCATAGCAAGATATTGGAAGACTTATATTATGTCATATATGGTATGACATAATATAAGTCTTCCAATTAAAATTGGATGAAATTAAAATACATAAGAAACTCTTAATAACTATGAAAAAAAGCAACACCACGACAACCATATCATAAACATCACAAATATTAACTAAAATATAATAATTGTTTTATTGAAGAAAATTTAAAAATAGAATATCGATATTTTATTTTGATAATTACATATTTATTTCAATATTTTCTATTGTTGTAATATCGATATGGTACATAAGAACAATATTCCGATATTATACATTGTTGTAATATCAATGTGGAATATAAGCAACAATATTCCGATATAATTTTTTCGAAATATTGTTTAAAATGACAAGAATATTATAAAGGGATTTTAAAACAGGAATATCGATATTTTATTTTGATAATTACATATATTTTTCGATATTTTGTATTATTGTAATATCATTATGGTATATAAGAACAATGTTCCGATATTATTATAACGAAATATCGATATATTGTTTAAAATGATTAAAATATTATATAGGGATTTTATAATAGGAATATCGATATTTTATTTTGATAATTACATATTTTTTTCGAAATTGTACATTGTAGTAATATCGATATGGAATATAAACAAAAATATTCCGATATAATTTTATTGAAATATCGATATTTTGTTTAAAAATATTATAATATAAAATATTGTTTTATGTAAAATATTACAATTAGAAAATTGTATAGAATAATTAAAAATGGAATATCGATATTTTATTTTGATAAATACATATTTATTTCGATAGTTTGTATTATTGTAATATCGATATAGTATATAAGAACAATATTCCGATATTATTTTATCGAAATATCGACATATTGTTTAAAATGACTAAAATAACATATAGAAATTTTAAAATATTAATATCGATATTTAATTTTGATATTGCGTATTTATTTCGATATTTTACATTGTTGTAATATTGATATCGAATATTTACTTGCAAGAATACCGATATGGTATATAAGCAACAATATTCCGATATTATTGTATCGTAATATCGATATTTTGTTTAAAAATATTAGAAAATGGGATAGATAATTTAAAAATGGAATATCGATATTTTATTATGATAATTACATATTTATTTCGATAGGTTGTAGTAGTATTTTAGTATTGATATGGAATATAAGCAACAATATTCCTATATTATTTTATCAAAATATTGTTATTTTGTATAATAAGACAAGAAAATTGTGCAGAGAAATCAATATAGGAATATCGATATTTAATTTTGATAATTTCATATTTATTTCGATATTTTACATTGTTATAATATTGATATCGAATATTTGCTTGCAAGAATACCGATATGGTATATAAGCATCAATATTCCGATATTATTTTATCGAAATATCGATATTTTGTTTAAAAATACTAGAAAATTGTGTAGAGATTTTTAAATAGGAATATCGACATTTTGTATTGTTTTAATATCGATATGGGATATAAGCGACAATATTCGGATATTGTTTTATCGAAATATCGATATTTTGTTTAAAAAGACTAGAGTATTGTATACAAAATTTAAAAATGGAATATCAATATTTTAATTTGTTAATTACATATTTATTTTGATATTATATAGAGATTTTAAAATGGGAATATCCATATTTTATTTTAATAACTACACATTTATTTCGATGTTTTCTATATTTGTAATATCGATGTAGAATATTTGCAGCAATATTTCTATATTACTTAATCGAAATATCGATATTTTGTTAAAAAAAGACAAGGAAATTGTATACAAAATTTAAAAATGGAAT
>NW_027114700.1:806098-807239 GCF_000696795.3 Halyomorpha halys | reverse complement strand
TATTGGCACACATTTAATTATGTGCATATTTTATAAATTTGAACCCGATGGCACTAATATTTTATTATCAAACCATTGACATCTATGACTGCCTGTGATCATGGCATTGGTGAAACAAAATTTGGTGTTACTTCTTGACCAATTTTACGCAATTGCTCAGACAAAGTTTCCTTTACCACATTTTTTGAAGGAATTTAATTCTTTCTCATTTTTAGTTCCTATAGTTGATTTTTTATGTTCTATAGCACTAATGTCTGAAGACTGGCGGAATTTTAAGTTGCCCTCGGAACATTGTACAACATCCACTCTTTCGTTTTGTTTGCCGTGTACTTTGGATCATTGTCTTGGAAAATAAAAGTATCTTTTATTCTCAGCTTTTCGGCACAACTTTTTTAAATAATGCCACAAAATGTTGACAGATTTTTTTGCAATCACAATACCCTCTATAAAGTTATCTGTACCATTCCACGACATGCAGCCCTATACTTTCCATATTAGTTGTGGAAAATATCTTAATCCTATTGAGATTTATAGAACAAGAAGAGTGCGCCAATACCTTTTTGATCCATCTTATGTTCACGCAACATACGATTGTAATAGTACAGGATTAAAATCGTATTTACCGTTATGAAGTTGTGAAATTCCTGCTGAAAATTAAAAAAAAAAAATATTGATTTTTAAATCATAAACTGTAAGTTCAGAAATTATTCTCTTACTATATGAATTTTAAAAATGCAATATTTTTTATTAGGATCTAGACATCAGCACTTGAACATGTTTTAATTTGTATGATTAATTCATACAAAAACAAATATCGTTGATACATTAATATATAGAGCAGAGCCTTAGCGACCAAACAAAGACTCCAACAAAAATGAAACCATTGGATTATGTGATAAATCATTGGGCCTTTTATTAAAAAATAACTCAAATGCAATAAATTCAAAAAATTGTTGCTAATCATCTAAATCGATATTATCAACAATGTTTATCTAGAATTATCAACAATCTAAAGAAAGACCAGGGGATATTGAGGAAATGGAGGAAATGATTAATAACAAGAAGAGACAAATTATTTGGAAGACAAAAACCACCGGAGTGACCAAAATTAAACATAGTGAGTACGGGAGAAGTAAAATAA
>NW_027114700.1:787721-803528 GCF_000696795.3 Halyomorpha halys | reverse complement strand
AACTAATGGTTCCTCTTCAAATATATCTTCGGAGTAACCCACTGCTGCTGCGGTGGTGCTACTAGTATAGGTTGAAATAGTTACGAGTGCGGCGACAATAAAGAATTTGAACATCTTCAAGCCTGGAAATAAGTTTAGATAACATAGGATCATTTTAGTTAATGGAATTATTTATAATTAACGTACATGGATATTAAGAAGGCTTTTTCCCAAACGAGACGAAAGTTATGCTCTATAAAACTCCATGTCCGACCTTATTTTAATTAATGCGTTGTATATAACTCAATTGCCTGGCTATCCCCTCAAATGGTTAGAGCAGAGGAAATTCATGGAAAAAGATAAGAAGAGAGATTAGAACGTGTGGAGATGGAGATTGCTGCAGAAGATGCAATAGTTCTACAAGTTTTTGTTCCTAGAGAGATGGAGCTAAGAATATAGTCAACTAGTAGAGGTAATTGTGCTCGGCGATGAAATGTTGTGCCAGAAAAAAAATAACAGAGAGATAGAGCATCCAAATAGATAAAGTGATTAGATTTTATTAATAGTTGACCTCTTAGGCACATACAAGAAATAATTGCAATTAATTTTATTTTAATAAAACATATGGCCAGCATCTTTAAAAAGAAACATGATACCCAATTCAATGAATAAGTGAGGACTTATTAATTGTTTTTAATAATTAGCTTGAAGATAGGGATGGATCACGAAAAGTTGAATGAAAGGATGGGATAAATATATGTACACACGCGCATATAAATATTAACAAAAAAATATGTGATTTATTAATTTTCCTAAACTTGAAAAATATGATAAATTAGCATTTTTATTATATTGATTCTTTTTCAACGGCACTACCATCGAAATATTGTACAAATTTACAGCTAACAATCCACTCTTGCATATTTTTCTTTATTAATGAAATTAAATACATATTAACTGATTATCTCTGACTGAAATTGATCGCTGATTTAATCGATTCGAAATAGGATATTATTATACTCGTAATAATGAACACTGTAAATCAAAGAATTAAAAAATATATTACCTGTCTGAAATTGATGCAGAGAATTGATCTCTATAAACAATGTAACCTTTATCAAGGAAGAATGAATTCTGGTGGGGTACCTAACCCCAGCCTTTTTATATGTGAGTTAGCTCTTCTGGCTTACCCAGAGGTTTTTCCCACAACAATTTGCGATACGCGGGTACAATGATCTTGGTCCTATCACGTCTAACTAAAACACACGCATTACAAACCTTCATGTATTAAATATGTTCCAGGGAGATAATAAAAATGGAGATTTAATCAAATACCTAAGGTAGATGGTAAATTGGCGGCAGGTGTTAATATAACCACTCTGTGGGGTGATTTGATCAAATCTCTTTATTGCTTTAGTGAAAAGATGAAAGTAACGTACTTTGTTACTCGAGATGCAAAAAAATCATCGTGTTTTAACACAAAAAAAAAAACATCATTAGTTATTAATTGCATTCACTAAAAACATCCTTTTTGTTTTAAAAATATCAGCAGTAGTATCCATTTCTTTTGTTAATTGGTATCGAATGAATAATTTGTATTTCAATGACTATTGCTGTATTAGCAGCTATACATTCAATTAAACATGGTTAACTAAATAAATAATTTTAATATCTAAAAAATATTTATTTCATCTTTTCACTAACAGTTAAGGGATTTTATCAAATCACTTACCTTCTTTGGAGAGATCACCTTACAGAGTTATTATTCGAACATGTTCCGTGAATTTTCATCTACCTTAGGGATTTGATGAATTGTCCATTTTCATCTTTTCTCTTCGACAAATATGAGAGTGTGTGTATTAAGTAAGATAGGTGTTTAGATAAAATATAAACATGAACATACGTTTATTTATGTTATTTTCCAAGAAGTTGTGCTGTTTTAGTAATAGCTCTTATAGTTATTGTGGTTTAATAAATTTATCTACCATAAATGACATCATTTATTTTATTTTCACTCTTAAGTTTTCTCGCCTTTCTTTTTTATGGAGCGATCGATGACTTTCTTCGCGGAAAAATTAAAGAGATGTTCATTTTCAACTTTGTTAACTTCTATCAGCTCTGGTAGTTATAATAATTTAGGAAGTAAAACCATTCAGAAAATAAATGAACATTATTTTTAATTTCAATTAGAAGGGGGGCTAGGCGCGTAGGAAAACCGATTTCAATGAAATCCATAAAGAGTTCTTGCTGATGCTCCCTAGGAGCTGAGAAAAAAATAGTTAAAATATTTTTTACTATCGTATGCCGCTTTTGCTCTACACGATTCAATGGTTATGATATACCCATCAATTTAATTTTTGTTTAGAATAAGAATAAATGATTGTTAATTGTATTAAATGATTTTAAGTGTATATCAACTTTAGAAAAATGAAAGTTACTCCCAGTAAAGTAGACCAAAAAAATTTGTTAAGGAAAAATTAGTCAGATTAGTTCGTTGCTTCTTTTAAAACCCTTAAATATAAATTTTTATTCAAATCAAAAATTATATATTTTTTGGGCTTGACTTATTAAGGTTTTTTTTTCCTGCTGATGTCGCTTTTTCATGAAATGAATTCAAAACTCCTAACAATGTTATCCAAATCAAACGTAATTACAACCGGTGGAAAACTGGTTATCTGCTCTCTCGGCCCATATATTTTAGACTTTATCCCTCTTGTATCGGAGAAAAAGGAGTTTCAAATTAAAAAAAGATTTCTCAAACGACTTATTTTATATCTCCTAATCTAATTTGTTTACCGGGTTACAACTGGACCTAAGTTCATTACCTAACAGTTCTTAATATTTTGTACCGTTTAGACAGTCCTAAACCATTTCTAAGTTTTTTCTAAAAATAAAATCTAAAATTATAAGTAAAAAAAATATGTTTCGATTAATATGAAAATTCGTTTTTAGGGTTTTTTGTTTCAGTTGCAAAAAACTAATACCTGTATTTCTCCATAAAAAAAAAAAAAAAAAAATACGTTATCCATTCTGCTAGTTTAGTCAGGATAAATTATTTTCAAAAGACGCTAAGAACGGATCTGACTTCATTTTTCCTTATCAATTTTTTTTGGTCAACTTTACTGGACCAGCGAACATCAGTTTTTGTAATTTTTATACCATTAATCTTGGGCTTATTTAATACAATCAACAATCCTTAGTTCTCATTCCACACAAAAAAATAAATCAGTTGGTATATAATTTCCATTAAATCAGTTGGTATATGATTGCCATTAAATCAGTTGGTATATGATTGCCATTAAATCAGTTGGTATATAATTGCCATTACATCAGTTGGTATATAATTGCCATTAAATCAGTCGGTATATAATTGCCATTAAATCAGTTGGTATATAATTGCCATTAAATCAGTTGGTATATGATTGCCATTAAATCAGTTGGTATATAATTGCCATTAAATCAGTTGGTATATAATTGCCATTAAATCAGTCGGTATATAATTGCCATTAAATCAGTTGGTATATAATTGCCATTAAATGCATGCAGAGCACAGGTGCTCATACTTATTTAAAAAATCTTGTGTGGGAGGCGCATGACACAACTTCCACTTACCACCCTTCTTTTTAGTTGAAATTAATCCTCGTTCGCTTCAGAACAAGTATTTCTATATTATTCACTGTGGTAATACGACTTCTACTTTAACCAACTCATATACCTTTAGGTTTCGGAACTTTTCTTTGAACCGATGCCAGGGGCCCCGTATCGGAGACATCTGGTCCCCTAAGGTTCCCAAGAGGTAAGTTAGAGATATTAAAAAACTTCTATTAACCAATTATGATAACCTGAAAGCTTTTACACGTTAGTAAAATGGAAAATCGCACTGCGTATGCTACCACCAATTTAACGGTTAAATCGTGTTTAACTTTATATTAATGAATTTTTGTCTTTCTCCTTTACCTTCTATGACTTCATTTGTTAAATATTATTTTTTCTAAAATCATTAGTTTTCTACCTGTATATAGTACGTCTGTATTACTACTCTTATTTCTGGAAATGTGTTTTCAACTTGGAAAAACATTTTTTCCCATTATTTCCTTGAGTTAATTATCAAACTTTCATAGATTATACTCGTTCATTTCTTATTACTATTCAAAATGAGAGATGGTTAATTATTTCAAATAAAAAATATTAAATGTACGTCGGAGGAAGATTTGAAAAAAAAATTTATTTAAGCCGTGTCAGAGCTTTTCGATATTGAAGACTACTTAGTTGTACGTAACATGTTTCATCAAAGTATCTTAAAAAAGTGTACAATAGACAGTATAAAGAGGTACATTTGGTAGGTCAGGTTTAACGAAAAGGCTTGTACTTGTGACGAGAAAATATAGTCGTTATTTGTTCTCGTATATTTTTCATTCGAATTTAATTGTTTCAAGTTTGGTGGAACGGAACACGTTCCTAGATAGTAACTGTAATGGAATTGCAGCTAGAAAAATCAAAGATTTATTGAATATTTTATTCGAAGAGAAAGAGATTTTACAGCGGAACAAGAGTTAAATAGAATAGCTCCCTCTCAGAATCTTACAACTGAACTTTCTTTAAACTTTGCGTAGTTAAGATAAAGACAGTTTTATCTTTGCCTAAATTAACATATTCTCAGTTTTGTCACGTGAGGATAGAAACAATTTTTTTATGTCGATAAAATGTTTTGTTTAATTTAGCAGTTATAACTTTTTTAAAGAGAGCCCTTCCAATATTTGTTAATTGATAATTTTGAGTTTCCAAATGGAATTTCCGAAAACAGATTTTGACAGAGAGCATTTTGCTTTAGATACTACAATAAGTTTTAAGAAACCTCTATAGGTAGAGATTAAAGAAAAAAACAAATATAAAATAAGTTTACACAGTTAATATTAAAATCAGGATATGGAGTGAATGATAAAATAAGGGTCGGAGGGGCAGGAGAGACCCCATAGGAAATCTAATTCTGCTTCCAAATATGGAGCACATACTATTTTCATACCTGAACCCTTTTTAAATCATTTCATAAATTCAAAACAAACTATAATATAAAGGTGAATGATATTTTGAGAGATTTCAATGATATGATCTACTTGTCTAGTTTGAAAAATGAATCAATTATTAACAAGATAAGAGTAATGTTTGTTAACATGTATATTTCAGAAAAAAAGAAAATGTATTAAAGTTTAACTGCCGTTTTACTTCAATTAAAATATTTAATTATGTTTTTCTTTAATGTTATATAATTAAATAATAATTCGTAATTTTTTTTATCAAAATCAAAAGATGAGACTTTGAAGAGCGAAAGAAGATGAATAAATATCGGTTCTAAACTTAGACTGGGGTTATAGCCACTATTAGCTATTTTCTTCACACATTAAATAGTACTTTAACAGAAGAAATTACATTTTTTTAAATATATTAAAAATATTTTCCAAGCAAATATTACAAACAGGGAATGCATTAAATGATAGTATGAGAGATGGAGAGGAAAGATCACTTTCTTAGTTCCTTCCACCATGAATTAATTCATTGAAATGCTAATTCTGCTTCCAAATATGTGATTCATGCTATTTTAAAATCTAAAGCATTTTTAAATTATTACATAAATTCAATTGAAACTGCAACATCAACGAGGAAGATTTTTTATATAAATCTTGATATTTTACTTTTTTATAATAAACAAGTTTTAAAATGGATCAATAATAGACAATATAAATAACGTTTGGTAACATGTATATTTGACAAAAAAATCAAGAAGTAAATTACTTTTTTACATACATCACAGTTATCAACAGACAGACGATCTTTTCAATGTTTAAAGTTAACATATATACAAATTATTATATTACTTTACATTTACACACTACAAGATATAATACAAACACTTGTTCGATTTTCTAAAAGGAACGTTTTATCGAAGCAAATACATATGAATTGAACGAAAAGACTAACACTGTACTCAATAATGTAGGTATGAAATACTTTGAATGGTATTTAAGTGTAAAGATTAAACTAGAATCGATATCGGATGCCGGCGTTGTACTGGTTGGAAGGCCTGCCTGCCCACTGCCTCTGGAATCCTGCGTACGCATCCAACTGGCCATTCCTCCCGGAGTACAAGTTGTGGTTGACTGTGGCACCTAGTCCGTAGTCTGTCTGGGAGGGTGCCCCTTTCTGCCAACTGTGCTGGACGAATCCTGTGCCATCTACTCCTGTTTTTCCATTGCTCCAGATAGTTCTTTGGCCGTCGTACCTGATGGTTCCGGCTTTATCAGAACCTCCTCCAGACAACTGTGGTGATCTTCTTTCCCTCAGCTGAAGAAAGATAAAATATTATATTATGTATAAGTGAACGGGAACCAATGTATGGGGCATCAATCAGATATTGTCAAATATATCACCTGAGGAGCAAAGTAAGCTAATGGTTCCTCTTCAAATATATCTTCGGAGTAACCCACTGCTGCTGCGGTGGTGCTACTAGTATAGGTTGAAATAGTTACGAGTGCGGCGAGAATAAAGAATTTGAACATCTTCAAGCCTGGAAATAACTGTAGATTATTTATAATTAAAGCACATGGGCATTGAGCCAAGGAGTCAAAAGTTAAAATTAGAAGAGTTAATTAATGTTAATATATCAGTATTGGGCTAAAATGAAGGATGAAGAGAAAAGGTAACTGGTCTTCGAGAGGTCAATCCTATGGCAGATCTTCAGACCTATAAAAGTAGGCAAAGTAGTCGCAATGACCGAGAAATGCATAACCTTTTCTATTGCACAGATGTTAAAGTATACGAGATGGAGAAGCTAGGATGGGTAGACTATGTGTGAAGATAACAGGATAACATGGTGATGCTCAAGAAGCTCGTCTAGGATGTCCATAGAAGAAGAATGGAGAGACCAAACGTGAAAAAGTTACTGGTAGAGGTTGTTGGAAGCCAGGACTCGGTAATGAGTTGCTGACACAAAATTAAAGAAAAAAGAAGTGGTCATATCATACCCCAATAGAGAAATTAATTAGAACTTGATAGTTGACCTCGTAGGCACATAAAGGAAATACTTGATAGGACTTATTTAAACAAAAAATAAATCCAATCCATTAATACCTAGTTAATAGAGTTAATATTATAAATGTTTAATGCTAATTGATATTAATAATAATTTCTATGGCAATAAAAGGGCAGGAATTTTATGTATATTATTTGTTAATTTCAACTACAGGAGGGTGAAAAAAAAAATATATATATACCATATTAATAAAATAAACAAAATATAGATAGATAATAGGAAAACGTCAAAATATTAAATGATTGATAAGCTATTAATGTGTAATTAAGAAATTAATGAATTAAAATGTATAGTAGATGCTGTATTAATTATAGTTCTACTGATGATATATTTATATTTGTACCTTTATATATAATCGAAATTAATAAAATTTATTTTACCTTTCTGTTACTAGAAGTAAGGATCTCTCTAAGCAATGTAAGCTGTACAATGGAACAGTTAATTCTGTTGGACAGCCCTACCCTGGCATTTTTATATACCAGCTAGTTCTTCTGGGTAACCCAGAAGTTTTTGCCAACGAGGATTTGCTATACGTTTAACGCAGGGATTATCATCTTGACCCTACTCCGTCATCTTGCTGAATATTCGTTTCACGTGATTATACAATTGTAATTTACTTATAAATACATAACCTAAATTATGTAAATAATTATAATTAATAATCTAAATTAGGTACGAGTTTAAATATAATTCCTAAAAGAACAAAAGCTTAGTAAAGTTTTTATTTAAGTTATATGGGTAGTTGTGATATTTTTGGAATAGTTTAATTTATCAAAAATAAACAGCGTCATTTCTTCTCTTCTTAGTTAATTTCCCCGTATTTCTTTTACGTAGCGATTTCTTCTTTCCTAGATAAAGAGATATTTATTTTCGACTGCGTAAACTTCTATTACTTGAGGAAGTAGTAATACTTTAGAAAGTGAAGGATAATAATAAAATAGATTAACATTTATTTTTATTTCAGTTAGATGATGGTTGAAATGCAGGTAGGAAAAAAATGAGTAAATAATTGTTTAATATACTAAAATGAGGTACTACAATAAGGAACCGAATAAAGTTGAAATCATACATCATATTGATTCATTATAAATATATTATATTTATAAACATATAAATTATTTTATCAACGAACTTAAAAAAAATTGGAGCAGGTTCTAAATTCGTATTTTTTCATGTATGTTCACTCGTAAATTCGCTAATCTTGACCGATTCCCATGATACTTTTTCTATTCAAAGGGATACAAATCTATAATGTTTACTCATAAACTTCATCAGCATCTGATGAAAAAATGTGGAGACGGAGAGCGCAACTCCGCAACAAACAACTAATCATTCGCCATAAGTAAAATGGTTGTACATTGTACATTATTAATCTATTTATTTATTTTTCTATTTATTCTTCACTTGTACTTCTCCCAATAATTTTCACGATTCATTTTTAATATATTTGGAATGTAACTAAATAAATTAAATAGATATGATAAATATTTATTTAGTTCTCATTCACATATATATTTTTTTTAAATTATTTATTTAATGTAATTTCCACTTTTCCAAATAATACAATAGGTAAATATGTAGTATGTTTCATATACACTTGAAAATCTTGGGAAGGAACAACCCATTGGTGGTACTTCAAACATTAATTTAAATTAGAAGGTCCCGTGGCCATCTTCTTTTCAGACGCCTCGGAGGATTATCAGGGATTGTTAAGGATGAAACATTAAGAATTAATGGGTTAGGATGGTTAAGGAGTCATTCACATATTTAAGCCTCTATTAACTTGAATTTCTCACACATCATACAGTGAACCACAGCTCAGCGATTTCTTCGTTAGAATGCCTGATGATGCAGCATGAAAAGCAATTTGTTGTACTTTCATTGTCCATTTTAAGGTAGGAATATTTTTTGGAGTAGCTCGGGCTATTTTATCTATATTCTCCAGGTTAATTGGGCTGGAATCACGTTGCGACTATTTCTTCGAGGTTTAGTGATGAAGGCTTGAAAATCAGTGACGTCCTGTCCATTTGCTGCAACGTTGTTAGCTGTTCTTTTCAATCATCCACCAATCGCATCAAAAGCTCCTTTGTCACGTCCTGGAGCAGTTTAGTTCCACGTTGCTGATAGTCGAGTTGGAATGTGTGACACTCTATAATTGGCAACATAGATAAAAAAGAAATAGAGATATGAAAACTGAAGGAGTTTCCTTTCCCTTCGGTTGTAGACGAAAAATTGTTTCAGAATCGTGACCAATTAGGACCTGGGTTTGCACATGCCACTGCTCCTCCCAAGGATCACCATTTTTTTTTTTATTCTTTTATTAATTATTCAGTTATCAATTTTTTTTTTTACTTTGGTGCAGCCCAGCGCTAGACTTAGCCCCTTACTGATGGAGCTGCACCTTGTCCACTGCATCCGTCTGGGTGCCTCCTGCAGTTACCAGGCTGGTCCAGCCCTCCTGGTCTCAGTCTGGGTCAGCTTCCTCATCTTCTGGTGCCTCGCCGATGTTGGGCGGTCAAGTTCTTCCCATCGTGAAATGAGTGGGGCCCAGCACCTCCTTCCACCCGTAAATAAACTCCTTGAAGAAGAGATAATTCTATCAAACTGGGAAGGTCCGACTCGGCGAGGCCGTAAATCCCGGTCTTTCTCGACAGCCTGGCTCGGTGTCCTTTCATGGCAGAGCAATCTATTATTACGTGTTCAACTGTTTCAGGAACTCCACATATCCCATAGTGGACATAGGTCAGTACCTGGTGGGTACAACGTGGTGCGTCTAACCATTCCATCATCTGCACTATCGTGGGACGGATCATCCCTAGGGTATGTATAATCAATTTCTCCAGTAATTCTTGTAGCATTAGATGCTACAATGGCAAAGTCTTCCGCCATTGCTACTCCACACGGGCCAATCTTTTAACTGCCAGTAAGAGCCTCATGAAATATTTGGGGATTAGTTCACAAATTTTTATGAAATCTGAAAAGTTCAAAACTATGTTGAATGGATGTGGAATGACCCACCTATAAATTATAAATAGTATTAAATTTAAAAAATAATAAAAAAAATAAAATGATGGTTAGAAAAAATAAATAAATTAAAACAACTATCATAAATACAGCAATAATTGGAAGGGAAATTTTTATAAAATATTTTGAAATATCTCTTTTTTTCTTTGGATATAAAAATTATTAGTGTTGTTCAAACTGCTAGTGTATCATAAAAAAAAATAAAAAAAATACGGGTATACTTTTTTTACATAGATATATATATTGTTTAAATAAATTAATTATTATCCAGATTAATTATCAAAACATTCTTTAATATTTTTTTAAAAGTCCAACGTTTCGACCAATTCGGCCACCCTCAAGGACAACTTTAAATATAAATTTACTCCTTATATCCAATTATTTAAAAACTTCTTGCTGGATATTCAGTTCAGGTCATTAATATTAGTCAAATCATCCTACTTTTTACTATTTCATTAATTTTTAAAAGTTTTAATTACAAATAAACTTAACAGTGCTATCAGTTTCATAGTGTTGGCAAGATGTTTTGAGACTTAAGCTGAATACTAAATAATTTATTTAAATAATAAAACCAGTCTCAATAAGTTGAAAAGATTACATATAAATATATATTTATAGGACATTTTTTTTTATATATCTGTTGGAAACAGCAACAACTATAAGAGATTTATTTTAACTTTGATCGAATTTCACAAGACGGCCTGATATTCCCAAAGATAGTATATGAAGTGATAATGTATCTAGGCAGTTAAAAAATTTTCGATGATAAGACGAATAGCGCAATAAAACGAATTGGTTATCACTTCCTGTACTATCTTTGGGAAAATCCGGCAGTTTGTGAATTACCGAAACAAAACTTGTGACAGCAACGATAATCGACTGACCAGAAGTGTCATTTTATAACATCAAAAACGACAAATTGATGTATAATCAAACGGTATTTAAATATCACCTGAGTAATATCATCATTCAAATAAATTGACAGGGCTTATATGCCGAATTTCCAAAATAGCTTCCTCTGAAATACATTTAATTTTGTTTAATAGAAATAATTAACCGTTTCTAATAGTAATATATGTATATATCTAAGCTACAAAAGGATTTGATAATATAATTAATGAAATAGGAGGGAAAATCCTTTTTCCAGGCTGAAAATACATTTTCGAAAATAAGAGTAGTAATATAGACGTATTAATATATCATTGGAAAGCCAAAGCATTAGAAATAATAATATTTAACATAGAAAGCAGTAGAAGGTAATGGTGATGGAAAATGGTGAAAAACGCGTAACCAAAAGCCTACTAATTTAGTAAAAGAGTCTAGGAAGGAAAAAAAGGCAGTTAGCCCCCCCCCCAACCCAATTTCGATTACTTTAATGAAAACTATATATAATCACAAGTCACAATTGATGAGTCTGCAAAGTAAAGATAGGGGGATACAAAATGGCGGCTGTTTTAAAAGTTAAATTAATTTTTCATTCGGAGCTCTATATATTTAAAACTACCAACATTAGAAAAGCTAAGAGAACATCATTTAAAGTAGAGTAAATTTTCTAAGTTCTGAACCAAAATATATATAATATTAATATTATTAATCAAAGTTATAACTTTTTAAAAAGCAACACTTCATAAAAAATGCAGCAGTTAATGAATTTATTTTCAGTACTCTATACCTCGAAAACGATTTGACGTACAATGGTCTGTCAGCACTCAAATTAAAGCTAGTTACAGTAGTAAGTAGTTTATAACGCCCATCTTCGTAGCAGTAGTAGTTTTATGATTTTTGACAAAATAAATTCACAAAATGTTAATTTCTAGCTGCTCGGATAAAAGTTTTGATTTTTGGAAAAATATATCTCTGGAACCTTAAGAAGTACATATGTCTGCCAGCACTCAAAATAAATGCAATTTAACTGACTACAAAGTAGTTTATGACACGTATCTTCGTAGGGATAGTAGTTTTTATGATATTCGCATATAAATATAGATTTTATCTGAACAACAATCAATCAATTTATTTTAGTAATTATCATAAAAACTACTACTCCCAAGAAGTTGAACGTTATAGACTATTTTATACTACATGTAACTAGCTTTAATTTGAGTCCTGATAGACATCTATACGTCAAATCGTTTTTGAGATATAAGTAGAATTCTCAAGTTAAATTCAGTGACTACTGATCTTTCAATATATTTTTTATGAAATGTTGCTTATTTTAAAACCTACAACTAGGAATATAGCGAGAACTATAAGAACGGATGTAGCTCTATTATGGCTCATATTTTAGAATATTTATTTATTATTATTATTTATTTATTATTTACTCTACTTTAAACAATGTTCTCTTAGGTTTTCTAGTGTTGGTAGTTTTGAATATATGGAGCTCCGAATGAAAAATTAATTTTGGTAACGTTCTGAAACAGCCGCAATTTTTTATTCCCCCACCTCTACTTTCAGACCCATCAATTCTAACCAGTGATTATACATAGTTTTCATTAAAGTAATCAAAAATTTGTGTGAAACAATTACGTTGTTTTAACCCTCTTTGGAGCGCATGGGTAGTTTCACCTCTTAATGAAGTTTGCTTATCACCATAGTTATTAAATAATAAATTTAATAACTATGGTGATTTAAATTCGAGGTAGCCTGTATCTGAGCCGTTCAGTTTACAGGATAGTTAAATCATTATTTGTATTTTTAATATTATTTCAATTATTAAAAGCTGTAATTAAATGATTAAGAGGACAATGTGCATTTAAGTAAAACGTTTTATTTTTGTATTTCTTCCATACTTTTACAAAAGAGAAATGTTAAAATTTTGCCACGAGAAATATTATTAAAAGTATTTTTATGGAGACTGTTGTGACTAGAATTGGTCAATTAGCCAACTGACTGGCTCATTTGGAAAATTAGTGCGGGGAAGTATCACCGTAGTGAATAATATAAAAAATATCTGTTCTGAAACGAGTGAGGATAGATTTCAATTCTAAGTAGGGTGGTAAGTGTAATTTGTATGATGATTTTCAAATTCAAACCGTTAAACTGAAAATAAAAACGGCCCATCAAACGGGATAAATTAAAAAAAACAAAAACAATAATGATTCATTTTATTACGGTAATTTTATCAACATTTTCAGAAAATCTATTAAATATAGATCAAAACATAATTAAAAAAATTCTTGTGCAGCACACCCATCACCCAACCTTCACTTACCACCCTACTTAGGCCTGAAATTAATCTTTACTTGTTTCAAATCAACAATTTTTCTATAATTTATTATAAATTTATCACATTCCTTTTACTACATAAGAAATCCAATTGCAAAACTCGTTAAATAATTTATTTATTTACAGATTTTATTCTTTCTGAGCATCCCCGTTTATAGAATAATAGCTTTAAAACTTCCATAATACTGCAAAAAAAAAAAAAAAAAAAAAATGAAAAACGAATCTATCTTGACGGATGCTGCTTAATTTTTTATATCCATTTTTATCAGTTACCATACTCTAATCGAAACATCAGTGCAGCAAGCTAAGGAAAAGTGGTGTGGCTTGTCCGCTAAAACTGTTAAAGCATGCCTCGTTCAGGCATAATAATAATTGTAGGTGATTTTAACACAAAGGTTGGCAAGGAAGCAAAATATTTCCCAAGCACTGATAACATTGTCTAAACGACGCCTGTAACGAAAATAGCTAGAGACTTGTTAACTTCTGTATATCACAAATCCTTTAGACTGGCAGTAAGAGATCCCATTACTAAAATGTTCATCTGGAAATATGGACATACTCCGATGGAAATAGCATGGACCAAAATCACTTTCTAATAAGTTCCAGACATAAATCAAACCTTCTAGATATCTGAATTTTCCAAAGAGCTACTTCTATCCGGATCATTTTTGGACAAGGTAGTAAGAAGTTCAACTTATGAAGGATGAAGAAATTGAACGTTTATTAAACATACCTAAATAAAATTAATGCAACTTATTTAGTTTAATTTAAGGAACAATACATATAGGAGGACTAGAAACTAGTTGTGATGTGATGGAATTCTAAATAAAGAACTAGAGTAATAAATTGTATAAAATTATTCGTTAGAACTAGCTATAAATATTATTAATTACATTGAAATTCATCTGAAATGGATGGCAAGAATAGTAATTTAATATCAAATTACTACTTGTTTCCTTCTTTGTCCATTCTGTTATTATATCCTTTCCTTGTCGTATTACCATCATATCCAAAAATCTTAGTTTTTCTTCCTTTTTTAATTCCATTGTGAACTGTAATCTGTCATGGTGACTATTTAATTCTTCAAAAAATTTCTTTATATCAACTTTTTTCATAATACAAAAAATATCATCAACATATTTAAACATTATTTTGACATTTATTCCTGATTTTGAAAATATATCATTTATTAAATCATTCATGATTAATCCAGCCACTGATATTGTCAAATTTCACCCCATTGGAACCCCAAATAACTGCCTATATAGTTCCCCATTATACTTAAATATGCCGTTTTCACAGTATAATTTTATGCCCTCTAAAAACAAATTTTTATTTTTTATTTTATACCTCTTGTGGTAAAGAGGTAAGTGTAAGAAGGTAAACAACAATAAATATAGTAAACGTGAGGAAGAAGTAGCAAGTAAAAAAAAAAAAAATTAACAAAATTAACAAAAATGACAAATAAACATAGAAGGGAATACCTGTCAGATTGATATAGAGATGTAAATTGCCAAGTCGGGCATCCGTTCTCAAGCATAAAATTTCCCTAAAAAAAAAAACAATATTTTTTATAATATATAGATAGGTAATACTTATGAATTCGCAAGTTATATACGTAAAGGCAAAGGTATCGACATGCTATAATGTGTATATATTTGTGATTTATTTATGTAATATCTGATATTGGTAATACGATAGCTGATCTGATTAATATTAGCCTTCATGAATGATACCTGTGGCAACTGATCATTGGTCTTATTGAAAATATATTGGTTAATTAATTATCATCAATTGAGGTATTTGAGAAACAAAATATAATTAATCGAAATGTAAAGAAAAATCATTAAAACTGTAGGAATTATATGAGGCGTCTAGCTTAAAAACCACCTCCATCCGCATTTTTCTGGAAGGCCTTTTATTGCCATATTCTCGATACTCCGTGTACATCATACTACCAAGCGATATGGTGTAGGAGAAGAACCAGCTCTTCCTCCGTAGAAATTGTGTTCAAAATAATTCGTTGGCTGCAAAACCAGCTACATCCAAGCTCCTAGTACAAGAGACCAAGAGGAGAAAAAAGTTATTCACCTCAATTTTTGATTACTTTAATGAAAACAATGTATAATTACTAGTCAAAATTGATGAGTCTGCCAAGTACAGTAAGGGGGAATAAAAAATGACGGTTTTTTCAAAACGTTAATAATAATTTATTTTTCATTCGGAGGTCTATATCTTTAAAACTATAGTCTCTCCCCCTTCCACCCCCTCTTCCATCCCCCCTTCCATCACTCTCCCTCCTCCCTCCCCTCCCCCCACTCCAGCATCGGCACGGGCTTCAAGGTCACGATCGCGCAGTGGAACGGAAACTTTACCCCCACTCCTATCGTCTCAAGACGTCAGTACTTCAACTGTAACCGAGTCTTAGGCGACCACCGATACATTTAAAACTCCACCACTACCAAGGCGGAATCCGTTAAATAAAACCC
>NW_027114700.1:785405-785835 GCF_000696795.3 Halyomorpha halys | reverse complement strand
TGGAGAAAATGGTTAACAGAAGACTGATGTGGGTCATTGAAAAATTGAACCTCTTGTCACCAATACAATGTGGATTTAGGAAAAGCAGATCGACTATAGACCATCTTGTGACATTGGAAGCCGAAATTCTCAACACTTTTATAGATCAATCAGAAGCTACCTACTGCTTTTTTGATATTGAAAAAGCCTATGACACTATAGACCGGAAAAATATAACAAAAACGCTATATGAATGGGGGTTCAGAGGAATGATGCCAAAGTTTATTCAAAGCTTCCTACAGAAAAGATATATAAATATTCCTAAAGATAAGAGTTGGAGAATCGACCTCAAGTCGTAAAGAAATAGTTAATGGCATTCCACAGGGAAGTGTTCTAAGTTGTACACTGTTTGCAATAGCAATAAATTCTATAACAACTGTAATACCTAAGT
>NW_027114700.1:776724-783565 GCF_000696795.3 Halyomorpha halys | reverse complement strand
AAGAAGATAGATGAAGTAAAAAGGGTGTAATAACCTAGATGTTGATCGCCCTGAATAAAAATCTAATCTAATCTAATCTATCTTTAAAACTATCAATAACTATAGAAAATCTAGGAGAACATCATTTAAAGTAGAGTAAATTTGCTAAAATATAAGCTATAACTTATACCCTAATAGAGCTCAATAGTTCTCGAGATATAGCTCTTTAAAAAGCAACATTTCATAAAAATGTACGGAACGTAAGATCAGTTGTTAGTGAATTTATTTGGAAAATCTATATCTCAAAAACCATTTGACGTGCAGCTGTATGTTAGTAATGAAATTAAAGCTAGTTTAATAAGCTATGAAGTGCTTTAACACGTTTATCTTCGTTGGAGTAGTAGTTTTCATGATGTTTGCTAAAATAAATTGATTTTCATTTTCATTTGCCAAATTTATATTCATATGCGAATATCATGAAAACTACTATCCCTACGAAGGTAAGTGTAATAAATTGCTTTATAGTAATTTAATTTTCCTTTATTTTGAGTGCTGGCAGACATATGTGCGTCTTATGGATCTAGAGATATATTTTTTCAAAAATCAAAAATTGTATACGTACAACTAGAAATAAACAGTTTGTGAATTTTATTTTGTCAAATATTATAAAAAATGGTTCTCTTACAAAGATACAAATGCTCCTCCTCTAAACTATTTTATAGTAAATTTAACTACCTTAATCTGAGGGCTGACAGACATCTGTACATCCTATGGTATTTGAAATAAAGTTTTTCAAAACTCAAATTTATTGTCCGAACGGCTTTAAATCAATTTATTTTAGGAAATATCACGAAAAATACTATTCCTACGAAGCTAAAGGTCATAAACTACCTTATAGTACGTTAAAATAGCTTTAATTTGAGTTCCGATAGACATCTGTACGTCGGATGGTTCCTGAGACATAGATTTCTCAAAATAAATTAACTAACTACTATTCATTCAGTAGATTTTTAAAAAAATGTTGCTTTTTAAAAAGCTATATCTCGAGAACTATTGAACATAAATAGCTCTATTAGGACTAATATTTCAGCAAATTTACTCTACATTAAATAATGTTCTTTTAGATTTTCTAGTGTTGTTGGTAGTTTTTAAGATATAGAGCTCCGGATGAAAAATTAATGTTTTTTTAAGGTTTTGAAACAGCCGCCATTTCCCCCCCCCTACCTATACTTGGCAGACTCATCAGTTTTGACTAATAATTATACATAGTTTTCATTAAAGTAATCAGAAATTGGCGTGAAATAACTGCTTTTTTTTTTTTCTTCCCGGCTCTTGTACTATCCACTTTAATCACGGTACGTTTCACTGGCGCGGCACAGGTTTTATTCTTTTCTTGCCAGTTTGTTTTAGATTTCCTTTTCATAGAAAAGTATCCAGATATTAAAGTCCGGGTTGAGGTGAACTATCTCAAAGATGTAAGTACATTTCAACCGTTTAAAAAGAAAAGTTGGAAAGTTTCACACGTCAGCGGATTTGATACTAGCAAGAATATCTCTTGCTCTTGCGAAATTTTCAGATGACATCTTTTAAAGAAATATTTTGGACCCAAACTGGAAAAGCATGGATTCCTTTGAGGTTTATTAAAATGTTATTGCTGGATGTCACATCCTGATTCCATACAATCTGATGATGTTTAGCTATTATTTTAATACCCGTACACTTCATAATTTAAAATACAGATGTTTTCACGTAACTATTTTTAACTTTATCATATGTTTGTTCAATTATAAATATGTGACAGGCTCAAAAACGTAATATAACCTTTTACAATATCCACATTTTTTTCCGGGGAAAACCTCTGGGATAACCAGAAAACACATATAAAAGAGAATGCGATAGGGTAGTTAAACAGAATTAACTGTTCCATTGTGCAGTTAACATTGTTAAGAATCATTGAACCCCTATCTTCAGTAACAGAAAGGTAAATGATGTGATAATTTTGACGATAGTACATGGTTCAATCTTATTTCATTAGATCTGTTAAAGATTTTAGCTTAAATTATTAGGTCATCCACCAACATCTTGTATGAAATGACGAGTTATAAGATATAAAAGATTTTGTTGCCAAGTTTTTTGTTTCCAAAGACATTAAAAAGATATTTAACATGATTATGAATTTTCCAAGGTTTTCCAAGAATGGAAACTATTAATACTCCTCGGTTTTTCTTGATGTAGAAAATCAATTATTTCTAATTTATATTATATTATATTTAGGTTATGCATTTCTCGGTCATTGCGACTACTTTGCCTACTTTTATAGGTCTGAAGATCTGCCATAGGATTGACCTCTCGAAGATCAGTTACCTTTTCTCTTCATCCTTCATTTGAGCCCAATACTGATATATTAACATTAATCAACTCCTCTAATTTTAACTTTTGACTCATTGGCTCAATGCCCATGTGCTTTAATTATAAATAATCGACAGTTATTTCCAGGCTTGAAGATGTTCAAATTCTTTATTCTCGCCGCACTCGTAACTATTTCAACCTATACTAGTAGCACCACCGCAGCAGCAGTGGGTTACTCCGAAGATATATTTGAAGAGGAACCATTAGTTTACTTTGCTCCTCAGGTGATATATTTGACAATATCTGATTGATGCCCCATACATTGGTTCCCGTTCACTTATACATAGTATAATATTTTATCTTTTTTCAGCTGAGGGAAAGGAGATCACCACAGTTGTCTGGAGGAGGTTCTGATAAAGCCGGAACCATCAGGTACGACGGCCAAAGAACTATCTGGAGCAATGGAAAAACAGGAGTAGATGGCACAGGATTCGTCCAGCACAGTTGGCAGAAAGGGGCACCCTCCCAGACAGACTACGGACTAGGTGCCACAGTCAACCACAACTTGTACTCCGGGAGGAATGGCCAGTTGGATGCGTACGCTGGATTCCAGAGGCAGTGGGCAGGCAGGCCTTCCAACCAGTACAACGCCGGCATCCGATATCGATTCTAGTTTAATCTTTACACTTAAATACCATTCAAAGTATTTCATACCTACATTATTGAGTACAGTGTTAGTCTTTTCGTTCAATTCATATGTATTTGCTTCGATAAAACGTTCCTTTTAGGAAATCGAACAAGTGTTTGTATTATATCTTGTAGTGTGTAAATGTAAAGTAATATAATAATTTGTATATATGTTAACTTTAAACATTGAAAAGATCGTCTGTTTGTTGATAACTGTGATGTATGTAATGTGTATGTTAAAAAGTAATTTACTTCTTGATTTTTTTTGTCAAATATACATGTTACCAAACGTTATTTATCTTCTTTATAATCGAACCATTTTTCGAACAAGGCATGTAGATCATATAAAAAACAAAAAACAAGATGTATTTAAGAAATCATCCTCGTTTATATTGCAGGATGAATTTAATTTATGAAATGATTTAAAAAATACTTTAAATTTGAAAATAACACGAATCCCATATTTGGAAGCAGAATTAGCATTTAAATGAGCAATTAAGTGAATTAATTCATGTCTGCATCTTGCCTTTCCATCTCTTCCAATCATTACAACGCCGATAACCGAGATTGATTTTATAATCATAGATACTGCTTAATGTATATTTAGTTTGATAAACCGTTTTCTTTTAGAACGTTACGAGATTATTTATGTTTCCCAGTTGAAAAGTGTGTAAGTACCTGTTATTTGAAAATTAATAACAATGTGAGTAAATAATCAAGATGTAAGTGATGTGTAGTGTTAGGTGTATATTAGAGAATATATTTTTATTTATACGTTTTTGTTTTTTCTGTTAACTATACCTGCTACCTTAGGTGAATTATTTTTTTTATGCTGATCCACTTTATAAACGATGTACATTGATGATGAAAAAATTACTTTGGTAGATTCAGATATGACTCTCTATTCCAGTATCTTGTCCACAATTTTATTTGATATATTTGAAGAATAATATTTTAAAACCTCACGGGAGTATTTTTTCAGTATCAGTATTTTTTCGAATTAACTGTACTAAGCAACTGAAAAGCTCAACCATATAATTATTGTACTTCCTTTGAAGGAAATTTACAAACGTATTTATAATTTATTGATCATAATGCACCAAATAGCCTCGCTTTTTTATCTTGAGCAAAATATTGATACCATTATCCAAAACGGAATCTATACCAATATCTATAGTGGAATTTTCTGGCTTCTTTGTAATATTTAATATGTTTTCTAATTCACCCATAACCAGACATTACAAAGATATAGTCTGACTTCTGGAATTAAAAGCTAAAAATATCTCCTAGTGATAACGCTTCAACATTGGTATTGTTACGTCAGTTTTATTTTATATTTCATTCAAATTGTAAAGCAATTAATAACTAATATTTTCGTAGATGCAGTACTTTCATCATACAAAATAACAAAATATTGATTGTTCGTTATTTTGAAAAAAAACTTTTGTTCTAAGAAAAAACTTAATTTCAGTAAATATTGAACGGATAGAAATCAATTAGGGCTCGTACTTAATTTAACAGATATAATATATATATTTGTTTTGTATAAGTCATATGGATATAGAGCATGAAATGAAATATGAGCGATAATTTAAGGTTTTTCTTGAATAAAATGAACTTCGGTTGCGCATCTTAAATTCTTCAACACAAATTTTTAAGAATACCTACCGTACCCAAGCTTTGAAATTTGGTTTTTCAATTTTTCTGCTAAAATATTTGTTGACCACAAGCATGGCAAGCGTTGTAGTTTTATACCAAGATTCAGTCAAGAGTGGGTACGGTAGGTACAACGGTTCAAATTCTTCATAATTGTTCCGCAGATCGGCGGGTCGGAATCCACTGTCTTAGACACTTCCCCCGTTCAGTTCAGGTAAAACCCCACTCTTCCAAGAGATATCTATTTATATATATTGGATATGTATATCCAAGATTTATCACTGGTACACCTCTGATGAACAAGGTTAGTGTTTACAACTTTTATCAATATCATGTAATTCACTTTTTTTCTCTTGTTTTATTCTATGTTATACTAGCCTTTATAACATAAGTCAACAATCATATAATTTACGTTATTCGAAATTTTTTATTACTCCCTACATTCACAATATATTATTATGTATGTATTTGTTACGTTTAGCGTTAATTCTATTTCTTTTAGACTATTGTGTATTTTATTTTATATATAACTTTTTCAACTTACATTACCTCTTTTCCCTATGATTTTTATTATGAATCGTTCTTATATTATGATAGTATATGCGGTATATTCGATAGTGAATCGATTGGTATGCTGTGTTTTATAGCAACCCAATGTATTTGGGCAGCATGGCTAAATAAAACATTTCCCTCTCGCATCTCATGTAATATTTGTTTCAATTTTAAACAAATCATGATGACCCTATGTTTGAATCGAAATGTCGGAATATCATATAAAAAAGTCCTGATTATTTTCGACTATATAAATTTAATAGTCACCATAATCGATCACCTATGATAATTGGTATCAATTTTAATTTTAATAATCAATTTTTGATTACTTTAATGTAAACTATGTACAATTACAAGTCAAAACTGATGAGTCTGCCAAGTATAGGTAGGGGGAATAAAAAATGGCGGCTGTTTCAAAACATTAATTTTTCATTCAGAGCTCTATATCTTAAAAACTACCAACACTAGAAAATCTAAAAGAACATTATTTAAAGAAGAGTAAATTTGATGAAATATTGGCCCTCTATTTACGTCCAATAGTTTTCGAGATATAGCCTTTTAAAAAGCAACATTTCATAAAAATGTATGACTATACCCCCTCATAATAACTGTTATAAAATATATATAATATAAGCTATATCAACCATGTAAGGCCCACCAGGCCGATCTGGTATAAAAATAAAATATAAAAAAAATCATAAAAATGTACTGAAATATCAGTAGTTAGTTAATTTATTTTGAGAAATGTATATCTCAGGAACTATGTGATATATAGATGTCTATTAGCAATGAAATTAAAGCTTGTATAACGTACTATAAGGTAGTTTATGACCTTTACCTTCGTAGGAATAGTAGTTTTCATGATATTTGCTAAAATAAATTGATTTATAGTTGTTCGGACAAATTTTCATCTGCCAAATTTATATTCATATGTGAATATCCTAAAAACTACTAGCCCTACGAAGATAAGTGTCAGAAACTACTTTATAGTAAGTTAAATTTCATTTATGTTTAGTGTTGGCAGACATATGTGGGTCTTATGGGTCTAGAGATATATCTTTCAAAGATCCAACATTTTTTATTCCCCCTACCTATACTTGGCAGACTCATCAATTTTTACTGGTAATTATACCTAGTTTACAATTAAGTAATCAAAAATTGGGGTGAAATAACTGCCATTTTTCTCCTCTTGGGCTCTTGTACTAAACGAACTGTCCAAGTGTTTACTGATAACTAACTCATCAATAACAATATATGTAATTGTTTGACTTAAGAATCATAGTAATTTAATGAAATAAAAAATAGAGTAGACTAATAAGACAGACTAACAATATCCCTTAACATACACAATGTGTTTTCATTAAGAGATAATTTTAACTTCGAATTTCAAAATCAAGGCAATAAATTAATGAATAAGGAAAAATATTTACTAACATACTATCATAAGAAAATTCAAAATATATTTATGTTATTAAGTAAAAAATATATTTATTAATATAGCAATATCAGAAAAGTATAATATAATGCTATCTTGCTAAAGATAAAGTGTCGGCGCATAATATATCGAAATATTTATATATTTAGTTGATATATTGAAGTATATTTGGATATGAGGAAA